>NC_062533.1:4144137-4149137 GCF_022655615.1 Tachysurus fulvidraco
TCTCCACTCCTTTCTTTTATTCCGAATCGTCCTTTTCTGTTTTCTAGCTCTTTTCTCCACTTCCAACTCTTTTTTTTTTTTCTCCCCCCCACCTCCCCTTTCATTTTTCATGTAAAGAATGGTTCTTCTCACATCCCGTGCACCCTGCCAAGTCCAAACATCCTCTGTGGAGTTTCCGTTAGACTGAGCACTGCCAACCAGGGACTGTATAATTTATGAATCACTTCCTGTCCTAGCGTGGCTTCAAAAAAAATAAATCCCTCCTTCGGTGTCTTGCTTTTTCCTCACTCTCTCCTGAACACACACATGTGCTCGAGCACGAGCTGGCAGACGCACACCGCTGCCTCAGAGCGTTTGTTGTAGATTCAGAGGGGCCTGATGAACCCCTGAGGCGAAGGACGAGGCAGCGCGTGTTTGTTTAGTGGGCTGTGGCCCGTCGGGATCCTAGGGTGCTGGTGAAGAGAGCGTGTGCAGAGCTTTCATATTAGTACTGAAAATCATAACGCAGCCCAAATCTCCCAACGAAGCAGCGCTATATATCGAACTGCTTTCGGAAGCCAGGAACATCTTATTGCTTCGCGAATACAAACGCTCCGAATCGTCTGAGAGTCGATCAAAATGAGAGGAGACCAAAATGGCTCAAGACTCGTACAAGAGAGAGAACAATATCTGCAAATATCTGTTGTAACTCAGGGAGTATCTGTACTTGGATACAAATATGAGGACAAGGCGGAATACTGATTTTATTTATTTATTTATTTTTCAGAATACTGTTTTTTTTTTTTATATATATATATTTTTAGATATTTACAGATTTCTCTGCAAAGTGTGAAAAATCGTACACACTTTCGAACTTTACTGTATCAAGCTATTCATTATTGTAGACATAAAACAAAACAAATGTGTAACAGGAAGTAGCACTACCGATTCGACGCTTCAGCAAACCTCGACACTCTGTAGGGCCAAAAATTGATGGACATCTGATCCTCCATCACACCGAATGTGGGTCTTCCTTAAAATATACGCTGTCTGTGTCTGTTAAAACAGTACAGTTTCCCTTTGCTGGAACTAACCAGCCCAGGCCTGTGCTAGCATGACCTGAGTGTACCTGAGCTCCATGAAGACACGGTGTGTTAATGTTGGAGTAGAAGAACTCGAGTGTCCTGCACAGAGCCCTGACTCTGACTCGACCACACTGAACACCTTTGTGATGAACTGGAACACCGACTGAACCCCAGACCTCCTCACTCTTACACCATCAGTGTCTGATCTCACCATCTTGTAGCTGAATGATCACTAATCCTCACACACACACACACACACACTCCTGTATCTAGTGGAAAACCTTCTCAGAAGAGCAGAGCACACCTTTTGTCCATACAGCATATAATACAGTATATTTTGTCATTCATTCATTCATTCATTCATTCTACTGTCTTCTGTGTCAGGAATTCACACACACACATTTAGTGTAGTTTTTCCAGGCACCGACTTGTTTTTGGGAGGTTAGGAAGAAACCCACATGGATGCAGTAACACATGTGACACTCCAGACAGTGATAGTGTCCTGAGTTTTTGGCTCAAACAGTGGGATCCTACAGCTTTGATGCAGCAGCGACTTATTTTTCCTCCCAAAAAATCTACAAAGCACAATGTTATGTCATGATGGCGGCGCTGCTTAACGGTGATTAGTCGCATTAACGACGCCGGCTTTAATTAAGAGTGGCCTCGAGGGTGAGAAGACTTGGCAGTTACCATCCATCATCTTCCGTGCAGCCGCATCTCTCCTCCCGGTTTCCTCCTCTTCCGTCCTGTTCCCCTCTCTCACCACCGACCATGCTGAACCACGGATGCAGATACGGCAGAGACAGATCATGAAATTGGCCGGATTTGAAAGCGGAGAGGGATGAAGGCAGGGAAGGAGGGAGGAAGGGGAGAAAAGGATGCGGAGAAGGAACAGCACAGCAGCATCCCTTCCAGCTCTGTTTACACTGTAGCAGCGAGGCATTCGGTGTCTGAAATAGCACCTGTCCGAAAAGAGACCACTCACGGATAAGTGCGCACGTGCTCAGACGTACTAATCCCCTCACCTTTCACCTCCAGGGGAAGCCAGCTTTCAGTCTGAAGTTGCCTAATCCTTTGCACAGACAGCAGCATGTCTTCATTAGAATCTCACACACACACACACACACACACACACCACTGGCAGGTTATTGAGTGCACATTGCAGTTTGACAGCATGCCAGACACATCAAACGATCGTATAATTGAGAGCCAAAACTGCAGCAAAGCATTTGATCACTGAGAAAACAGCTATTTTTATTTATTTATTTATTTTAAAGCCCTCCATTTACAGTGCGTTTATTTTCTCTCTTTATCCTTCGCTGAGTGTAAAGGTTTGCATGAAGGTTGAACTGTTTGTTTCTTTCACACAGCTGGTTATTTCCTCTGACATAAAGACAAAAAGTTTCTCATCTTTTTCTAGTTATACACTTTTTTTTTTTTTTTTTTTTAAAAACACCAACAATTTGCCAGGAGGTACTAAGGTCACAGGTCGGTGCATATTTGATTGACTACTGTTTTAGAATGGGTTAATAACGTACGTGTCCTACGGTTGCAGTGGCCGGTCGGGAGGAAGCTACGATGTCCGCTGTGCCCCGCCGTATCCCTTCGCTGCAGGTAGGTGGCACTGTCACCATCAGAAGCTTTCCACACAGCTTTCCACTGTTTCCCAGCTCCCATGCACACAGATCAGGCTCAGTATAAACTAGCAGATTAGAAATGATCACAGCCCCCAAAAGACTCCTTTAAGTTTTGTTAAATTTTTTTTTTTCGATCCTACTGAATTATTATTGCGAATTTTAGCCGAATGAGCTCACGTCGTTAGAGCCGTAGCTCGCTTTAGGGACCGATAGTAAAAAAAAAAAAAGAGCAGTTATGCCGATGGAACGGTTAGTATTGTTCTTGGCCGTGTGTCCGAGAGCAAAAAACGGAAAAACGTGTGAACATGAGCGTGTGAGGTCAAGTCTGTATCTAAGCAATGCTTCCTAGCGGATTTAACCGAACGTCTAGCGGACGCTGGGAAACTATTGCTTTTGGATGGTTAGGATTGGAACACGACGCTTCCTGAGCCGTGTGTGAACAGAGCTCAGAAACAAATTTGCACAAACACACATTAACCAAACACACACACTTTTGAGCTGGAAACGTCGTGGCCGGAAGGAGCGGCACTGACTAGCGTCTAGCGATCCAGAGACGGGAAATGTACACGAAGCATGTACGTTTCCACTACACACACACACACACATCATTACAGTGCGCACACACACACACACGAATAATAACGCCAGAGAGCTTCTGTAGAGAAACATGAGGCTGTGAGCATCTCTCTCTCTCTCTCTCTCTCTCTCTCTCTCTCTCTCTCTCTGTCTCTTCAGCAAACGTTCTTCTGTTAGCAAGCCTTATGTCCTGATCTGTACGACATTGTCATTAGCACAATATCTCAATCCCTACAGATGAACAGGGTCAAGGTCACAGCAAGGTCAAATGGATCTGCTTTTTATTATTTTTATTGTGTACCTCTTACAGTCCCAATACCTCTTACATAACCTCTTCTGACGGCTCTTTTACTTGACGGTAGATTAAAAAAAACAACAACAACAGATGTTTCACGTACATCTATTTTAGTTGTAAACGAAAATCCGAGCCAGGAGAAAAAAAAATAAATGAGCTCCGACACCGCAGGTGTAATACTTCTCATGATGGCAGAGAAATATTCATCATAGCTCCAGTTTCTCTCTGGAATTTTGTGCCTTTAGCTAAAACACTAGCGAAAAGCAGCAGCTTTAGCGATTTCGCTCTTCATTTCTCTTTCCGATCCAGATTCCGGCTGATGGCACAGATCTATTAGCGACGAGCCGTGTAAGAAAAGCAGCTACTGTACGAACCCAAATGATTAACGTCGTCTTCTCACTACAGCACACACACACACACACACACACTTTCTTCACAAAAGCGCCAAGCCGTGACCTCCCGCGACAAAGCGAGGCACTTTGACACCGTAGCTCCGTTAACCTTTCTGTGGACGTCGAGCACAAACGAGCAGAAATGTTTTTACTGAACAGAAATTACATCCAGTCAAAAAAAAAAGCGGTAACGGAGTTCAGCGCTTCTGACACCTTATTAAAGGATAAACGCCTGCATGACACGCTACGTAGCGGCGCAGAAATATAAACACACAGAATTTACCCATAAGGGTCCGGATCACACACACACACACATATATATATATATATATATATATATATATATATATATATATATATATATATAGTTAATAACATTAACATATATAGTTAATAACACTCCAAAGTACCTGATGCACGACGTAATGACTGATTGTTAGAGGTACCCGTATAGGGACAAGGGGTTTAGACCCAGGTCAAGGTGATTTATGCTTTGTCCTTAAAAGGAAAATAGGTGTCTTTTTTGCTCGTCTGTGTTGAATTGTACACGTTGTCTGTCCTTGCTTTGTTCTACAGGTGTGTATCCACACACTCCGAGGCACATGACCCCATGGCCGGGCTTGAGCGAGCATGCAAAAGCGTGGAATTATTCCAGCTGCCAGGACACAGACAGAGACCGAGGGAAGGACAGAGAGAAGACTCGGGAACGAGAGGCCAAGACCGAGCAGGAGAAAGAGCGCGATCAGGAGAACACGCCCTCGTCTCAGAGCCGCAGCAGGTGAGAGCGAACACACCATACGGAGGAGACGGACGGTGAGAGTGAGCGTGCACGTGACTGAGTAGAGAGAGGAACCATTCCCGATTCGTACACATGGGGATGAAGGGATTTTCACACATGTAAGACAGACACGGAGAAAGGGAGAATGATGAAGACGAAGAAAAAAAGATGAAGAGAAGTGTGTGTATTTTTCCACAGCAAGCAACAATCCATGCGGTAGAAGCCTCACGGAATTACTCGTGTATACGAGCAGGAATA
>NC_062533.1:4154137-4171637 GCF_022655615.1 Tachysurus fulvidraco
ACACACTGTCTCACTCTCTCACACACACACACACACACACACTCTCTCTCACTGTCTCACCCACACACACACACACACTCACTCACTCACACACACACTCTCTCTCTCACTGTCTCACTCACACACACTCACTTACTCACACACACTCTCACTCATTCACATTCACACTCCCACACTTACACTCACTTTGACACACTCTCACTCACTCACACACGCACTCTCACACTCTCACTCACTCGTGCACACACACTAACTCACTCACACTCGCATTCACACACACTCACACTCATTCACTCGCTCGCATGCTCACTCACTTGCCCACACTCGCTCACTCACTCACACACACTAACTCATGACTGTGACACAAGTTTCCTTAGAGAATAATTTTATTTATTTCATTTAACCAAAAGTATCATCGGATACAGAAAGCTGCACGAGCCATAGCATGAGACATGAGACAGAAAGAGCACGGCTTTCCACCATGACCTGTAGACATGAAAGATTATCTCTGTGGATGTGCGTGTCATCTTTTCTGTCTCATATCTCTGAAAACACAAAATCAGCAAGGCTGCCAAGTTCTCATTTACTAGAAGCAGGAGTGTGTGTGTGTGTGTGTATATATATATATATATATAAAATTATAATTATATTTTCATATGTGTATATAATATATATATAAAATACACACACACACACATATATAAAATGCTTTTCAAAGAGCGTTACGAACATATATTCTTCTGTCAATGTCATTCTTTTATTTATTTATTTATTTATTTATTTATAATTATTTTTTTTATAATACTCATCAAAGATAGAACAGCGACGGCATCTGGAACATACCAAACATACAGACAAAGACAAAATAAACCCTTCTTTCTTCACTGGATGGAGAAAATGCAGAGCAAACAACCGTCGGAGCAAACAGCGCGATGTCGATATCCAAAAAGGCCAAGGAACAGGGAGAAGTAAACAAACGAGTGAAAGAAACAGTCGCCATAGTACACTTGAATTGGTCCCCCCCACCCCCCAGGACCCAAAAAGGACACACGCATTAACAGAAAAGAAATGTGCGTCCACTTATAAGCGTGTTCTTACATAGAAACTAACAGCGCTGGCAACCCCAAACTCAAACTGCCATGTATCCCAGAAGTCCTTTCTCTTGCACCACAAATCTGCTACACACTTAAGAAATATATTTGCACATTGCCCATAGAGTAGTATTTATATACACTTTTATCACACACTCGTATCCTCATCACCATGGTGATGACCGTGGCTCGTCTAGGTGCTTTCGTTTTTTTTCTCGACAGCGCCTCGTGTATGTGCGGCCTCAGAAACAGCGAGTCTGTTTCCTTTGCCTTAATGATGATATCAGGGAAGGTGCGAGCGATCGAGTGCACAGGCAGCCAGTGAAATGATGGCAATAGGACTATTAGATGGGGCGTTAAACCTGAACCACCTTCAAACTGGAGGATCTCGTTCCAATGGCCAACACCTCTGGTTAGTCCTCGTGTGAAGAGAGTCTGTACGTCCCGACTTCAGCATCTGAGGTCCATGTCAGTCCCACATTCCTGGATGAAGCCAAAGCACCTTGCCTCATGTTCTACGGCGCCGGTCCATTTCATACGACTTGCCTACCATGGAAGTCCATGTCCAAAAGCCCGTTCATTGTGGGCGGGGTCTGTGTGACGCTCCAAGCTCAGACATAGGGTCATTGTAATAATAAGTCCCTCCCTCTGAGCAACATGTGTCTATAGCAGGCTGCCGGGCCAGGAGACGATGGTGAGAGTTATACGGCCCCTGAGTTCCTTCAGCAGGCGCACTAGAGCAGTGTGAGTCATTCCCCATGTGCTCTTCGCATTCACCTCCAGCAGGATGTCTCCACACCTAGATACAAAGAGTGAAAGAGATGGTTCGTTAACTCTCACCTTCCCATAGACCCTAAAGATCTAGGCTTTTTTTTGTTTGTTTGTAACAAGTTTATAATGACAAAAGAAATCTTGGTCATATATCATGTCATCATGTGTATCAAGATGACATGAAGTCATATATCATGTCATCATGTGTATCAAGATGACATGATGTCATCATGTGTATCAAGATAACATGATGTCATCATGTGTATCAAGATAACATGATGTCATCATGTGTATCAAGATAACATGATGTCATATATCATGTGTATCAAGATGACATGATGTCATATATCATGTGTATCAAGATGACATGTCATATATCATATCATGTGTATCAAGATGACATGATGTCATACAGTATATCATGTCATCATGTGTATCAAGATGACATGTCATATATCATATGTGTATCAAGATGACATGATGTCATACATCATGTCATCATGTGTATCAAGATGACATGATGTCATGTCATATGTCATCATGTGTATCAAGATAACATGATGTCATATATGTCATCATGTGTATCAAGATGACATGTCATATATCATGTGTATCAAGATGACATGATGTCATACAGTATATCATGTCATCATGTGTATCAAGATGACATGTCATATATCATATCATGTGTATCAAGATGACATGATGTCATACATCATGTCATCATGTGTATCAAGATGACATGTCATATATTATATCATGTGTATCAAGATGACATGTCATATCATATCATGTGTATCAAGATGACATGATGTCATATATCATATCATCATGTGTATCAAGAATCATTTTCAAGCTATATGGAATTTTGCGCACCGTATCCTGCCGTCGTTGTACGCCGGCGTTCCCTCCACGATGGAGCGGATGAAGAAGGACTGATTGCAGTTGAGCTCCTCTTGACCTCCTACGATACTGAAGCCCAAACTCCCCGACGTGCTCCTACGCAACACGATGTCCTTACAGCTGTACAGGTGCCTGCGGGAGACAAACAGTTCACTTTATCACACCGAATCACACCATCAGCACGAATCAACTCAATCACAGTGTCCCTGCTGCTAAAGACCCGAACCACAGAAGCTGTAGCACTGAAGCTGACACACGGCTGCTCTTACGTGCAAAAAAACACACACACACACACACACACACACACACACACACACACACACACACACACACACACACACACACACACACACTTCAAGGTTTATTTGCTTTATAAACGATTATAACGATGTTATTTCATCCATATTTTCTCTTCTATATTTTCTACTCAGCGTGTAAACTCTGTCTCTCTGTCTCACTGCAGAAGGAACGTTTCTCCCTGAATCTTAAATACCTTCATTATAAATCATTTCCAATCTCCAAAAAATATACTATTGAAATCAGTCCACCTCGGAGACTCTTTACAACTCTTCCGAACAGTCCGAGCGGAAAGCGAAACTCTCACAGTATTCTTCATTTTATTTTAGACGCCGCAAACTGAAACTTTTTCTCTCAGGGCAAACCATTATTCATGACAGTTTTATCCTCTCTACAGAGGGAGATGCAAAGCAGATGGAGGACAGAGATAAGAGGAGGAGAGAAGAGAGAAAAGGAAAGCTTGAATGTAATCGTGTGTGTGTGTGTGTGTGTGTGTGTGTGTGTGTGTGTGTGTGTGTGTGTGTGTGTGTGTGTGTGTGTGTTTAAGAACAAGGTCAAATCCAGAAAAACAAAAAAATCTAAATAAAAGATTCCAATAGAATCTAAAATACTGCATTCAGAGTCCGAGCTGTGCTGGTTTAGAAAAGTCATCGATACCTTCTGACCAATCAGAATCGAGCTTTTTCAACAGCGAAAAACAAAACACAAGAGTTATAAGCTGTAAAAGGAAAAAGAATCAGTGAAGGGATGGTGTGAAGGAGGCTGGTGGTGTGAAGCATGGTGAAGTCTTTTATTTGCCCAGATTGGAATATGTTGTGATTTGTAACCGTTTATAATAATAATAATAATAATAATAATAAGAAGAAGAAGAAGAAGAAGAAGAAGAAGAAGAATTATTATTATTATTTTATTTCATGCCGCCTTTCAGAACCCCCGAGGTCACCTTACAAGCAGTATACAGATCACTGTATAAGACAAAACACACAAACAAACAGCGTATACATATAAAGTGCATATAAGTCTCAATAAAACATGTTATAAGAAAGCCTGCATAAAAAGATAAGTCTTAAGATGCGTTTTAAAAGTCAATAAGCACTCGCTATTGGCCAACATCGAGGGGAAGAGAATTCCATAGGCGAGGCGAGGCGAGGCGGGGCGGGTGGGGTGGGGTGGCAACATAACTAAAAGATCTGGCACCCGTAGATAGTGGTAAGTCGAATCCGAGGTACCACAAGAGAAATTGAAGATGAAGATCTGAGTGCAGGTGAAGGAGTGTAAACCTGGAGAAGCTGAGTAAGGTATCGTGGTGCAAGGTTATGAAGTGCCTTATAAGTGAGTAGCAGGATCTAAAGTGTTCTAGAGAGAACACGAGCTGCAGAATTCTGAACCAGTTGAAGCTTATACAGCAATTTGGAGGGAATACGTGTAAGAAGAGCATTGTAGTAGTCTAGGAAGAAAGGGACGGAGGGGAGGGCATGGTGGCTTAGTGGTTAGCACGTTCGCCTGACGCCTCCAGGGTCGGGGTTCGAGTCCCGCCTCCGCCTTGTTTCCTCCCCCGGTCCAAAGACATGCATGGTATGTTGACTGGCATCTCTGGAAAATTGTCCGTAGTGTGTGATTGAATGAGAGTGTGTGTGTGTGCCCTGTGATGGGTTGGCATTCCGTCCAGGGTGTATCCTGCCTCGATGCCCGATGACGCCTGAGATAGGCACAGGCTCCCCGTGACCCGAGAAGTTCGGATAAGCGGTAGAAGATGAGTGAGAGAGTAAGAGTGAGGGAGAAAGGGACGGAGACGGTTAATGTTGCGCAAATGGAAGTATGCAATCCGTGTTATATTATTAATCTGAGCTTTAAAAGATAGTGTGCTATCCAAGATGACATCCAAACTTTTAACCGAGAGGAAGGACAGATTGCGGTATTGTCGATATGTAAAGATAAACAGTTTGCTTTAGACACAACAGATCTAATGCCAACAAGCAGAGCCTGGGTTTTATTGCCATTTACCTTCGGAGAGTTCGCTGAGAGCCAGTCTTTAATTTCAGCTAAACAGCTTGACAGAGATGGTGAAGGAAAAGAACCGGTGGGTTTGGCAGACAGGTAGAGCTGGGTGTCATCCGCATAGCAGGGAAAATGATTTTTATAGTTTCTAGTTACATTCAGGTGGTTTCGGCATCGCATGTGTCTTCGTCCTTGTCTACGTCACTACAGACACGTACAGAGAGCACAATCATGTCCACTTGTGTAATTATTGGTCCTTGCAAAGCAACATTCTTGCTTCGTCCGGCGGCTTTTGTCCTAGACCCATGACTGAGGTGTCAAATCGACCGGCTCATTGAGGAGAGGTGTGCTATGACTTTTAGAAGCGATCAGAATTCCAGAATTCCCGGTAGGGAAGCTCAAAAATGGCTTTTTTACCCAAATAGACTTCCTTTATAAATTTTGGAGGTTTATAACTCGGCAAGTTTTCGAGCGATTTACACACGAACTCGACCAGCTCCTTTAGGACCTTACTCCGGACCAAGTTTTTATTTCAGTAGCAACTTTTGTCCAAAAGTATTGGCACCCCACCGGGTATTCACGTGACGTCACACATAGCCCCGCCCCCAAAATAAGCAAAATCAAAAAGTTAGCACAACATGGACATGTCATATATCAAAACACTCAGCCCGATGAGGGGAACTTGCCACGTGCAAGCACCATTCACATTTTCTTCAGGAAATGTACATTCTAGTTATTGTTATTATTGTGGGGCTATTACGTGCAGTACGTCTCCACACCTGTCTCTTCTGTGTCCCACAACATTCCCCTGCCTCTCATTCTACACTTTTAGATTTTGCCATTAGCTAAAATACACACAGAGGTCTCTTACTTCCTGAGCGAGTGCAGACCCGAGTACGAGTTCTGTTCACATTCACAGGAATCGTGACACAGGGCAGTCATGGCCTAATGGTTAGAGAGTCTGATTCGTAACCCAAAGGTTGTGGGTTCGAGTCTCGGGCCGGCCACGACTGAGGTGCCCTTGAGCAAGGCACCGAACCCCCCAACTGCTCCCCGGGCGCCGCAGCATAAATGGCTGCCCACTGCTCCGGGTGTGTGTTCACTGTGTGTGTGTGTGTGTGTGTGTGTGTGTGTTCGCTGCTGTGTGTGTGCACTCTGGATGGGTCAAATGCAGAGAACGAATTCTGAGTATGGGTCACCGAACTTAGCCGTATGTCACTTCACTTCGTCACATCACAGATCCTCTCTCTCTCTCTCTCTCTCTCTCTCTCTCTCTCTCTCCTCTACTTCTAATTGTATCTTGAACTTTAACCAGGAAGTATAAACTCCTCTGCACATCCCCTGTTCTGCTATAATTGGTCCATTAGTCCATTAGCTGCTGTTAGAAGTGATTAGTGGGAACACTGGTGATTTGCGTTATAGCCGGTAATAGAGACTTCACCAGGGCTGTGGACTGAATAACACACACACACACACACACACACACACACACACACACACACACACACACTCACAAAAGGGTTTAATGGCTGGGGATCTACATTTGCACTATTCTGTCTTACGGTACCTGGGCAGTTGGAGCCAGGACACCCAGATGGGGGAGTAATCCTCGTTGGGAGGGGGCATTTTGACGTCTCCAGGCGAGGATGGCGAGGACACGGCAGGGGGCATGCAGTCCACAGAGCTCGTGTCAGGAGGTGTCATCTCCAGCACACGCAGCACCACCGGGGACGTGGTGTTCTTTAGGTTAGCCACCGCCTCGCCTCGAGTCACACCGGTCAGGTCCACACCGTTCACGTTCAGCAGGATGTCACCTGGCAAACAAAGCAAGAGTTAAAGTGTTAATGCACCGCTCAAGGTGTCGAGGGTAAGACGCAGACGAGCCGAAGTGATGTTTATACCAGAAGCAGGCTGCACATCTGCCATATGGCATAGTGAGGTGAGAAGATAAAAGGCTCAATCTGAATTAAAGCACAACACACACACACACACACACACACACACACACACACACACACACACACACACCTCTTTTCATTCAAACCTAGAAGACATTTACACCCTTTCTAGGCTGTAAAAACACACCTGTTTTGTTGTATGATCATATATTCATGGTTTGTATTCTGCTTGATGTGACACAGAAAGGTGTGTGTGTGTGTGTCTGTGTGTGTGTGTGTCTGTGTGTGTGTGTGTGTGTGTGTGTGTGTGTGTGCATGCATTATTCTGCTTAAATCTGCAGATCTGATGATCCTAATGCATATGCATAGCAGGTGTGGCTTTGTTACTAAGCTTATGTGTGCTCAAAAGTGTGTGTGTGTGTGTGTGTGTGTGTGTGTGTGTTATTATCAGCAGGTCACCTTGGTGACAGGTGGGTGGTTTTGTTAGAACACAGACACACTCAATAAAGAGAGTCCACTGATCTGTGTGTATAAGGCTGAGTCAGCATTTCACAAATTTACTTAAGCTCATACTAAAAGAAGACTAGTCTTCGCTCCTCTACATCTGCACGTGCTGTCGCTGATGATCAGGGAACGTTGGGTTTGGAAGAGAACATCAACCGGTTTTATTCCACCAGACACACCGTCAGTTACAGTACGGATCAGTTAGTAATCTGATGAGGGAATTTTTCATATCCTGATGTTATTATCGCTTTACTCGTGGTGTGAAAGCGCTGACGTGGAAGTGCTTATCGTTATCATGGGTTATTGTTGTTTTCTCCATCTTGTGTGTTCTCTGGTTCAGATGATGACGGTGTTCATTCGTTTTCTACCGCTTATCCGAACTACCTCGGGTCACGGGGAGCCTGTGCCTATCTCAGGCGTCATCGGGCATCGAGGCAGGATACACCCTGGACGGAGTGCTAACCCATCACAGGGCACACACACACACACTCTCATTCACTCACACACTCACACACTACGGACAATTTTCCAGAGATGCCAATCAACCTACCATGCATGTCTTTGGACCGGGGGAGGAAACCGGAGTACCCGGAGGAAACCCCCGAGGCACGGGGAGAACATGCAAACTCCACACACACAAGGTGGAGGCGGGAATCGACCCCCCGACCCTGGAGGTGTGAGGCGAACGTGCTAACCACTAAGCCACCGTGCCCCCCATATGACTGTGTGGACATTACTGCACTGTGAAATACTTTTCTTGACATATCCCAGATTAGGAAGTACAGGGTTCGGAGCACAGAGTCGGCGATGATCCGTGACAGAGTCCCTGGAGCAGAGAGAGGGTTAAGGCCCTTGTTTAAGGGCCCATAAGTGGCAGCTACAAAAATGGTGAGAAAAGAAAGCTTTTCACAGTAAAACCTGTGATCACAACAATACAGTACTGTTCATTTGGCCACCTGCAACGTTTGAGTGCTTAGCGTTGTGTGAGAATTGTCACCAATATAGACACACACCTTTGCAGATGGAGCCTTCACGAGACACCACGCCGTTGGGGTCGATGTTGGTGATGTAGACGGGCAGGTCCCAGCCTCGGCTGTTCATTCCTCCTGCTACAGTCATGCCCAGAGACTCGTTCGTCTCTTTAACCAGAGTCACCGTCTTCTCATAACACCCTGGCTTTTGGCACGAATCCTAGGAAAAGAAGGAAACCACAGAATCATGTCTGAGTCCCGTGTGTGTGTTTGTGTGTGTGTGTGTGTGTGTGTGTGTGTGACCAAGATATACTGTATGGCATGAATATGACTAATCTATACAACTTCTAAGACACCTTATGACTTATAATGTATAGTATAACACCAAGGATATATATATATATATATATATATATATATATATATATATATATATATATATATATATATATATATATATAATGTGTATGTGTGTGTGTGTGTGTGTGTGTGTGTGTGTGTGTTTAAGCTAGTTATGATGTCTCCCGAGGCCTGTGATATTCGTGACCGCTGCCAAAGCACAGCCCTGGAGCACATCCAAAAGAAACAAATGCGGCAACTAAGTGCTAACTTAATAAAGACATTTAATAAAACGTCACCGTCGTTTAGTCTGAAAGAAAGTCGAGTCACGGCGGCCGTTCGTCTGCAGCCGAAGCCGAGCGAAACAGAAGGAAAGCTCCGACAGGACGGGAGGTGTTAAAGAGAGGTGAGAGGAATGCGAGAGCACGCACGGTGTGAGAGTGACAGAATCACACCAGAGTATGTACTGTGAGTTTGAGTTTTATTCGGATGATGAGAGGAGACACGTTTCCACAGATAACAACCGGTAGGACGTCCCAATTAGAGCAGAAAACCCGCTCTGCTGTAGCGTCTCCTGGCTTTACAGACACGTCAGTCATGAAGCTGTGTGTGTGTGAGAAGTGAAGCGGCAGGCAAGACGATGCACTCTGTCTGTGTAGGTGTGTGTGTGTGTGTGTGTGTGTGTGTGTGTGTGTGTGTGTATGTGTAAGACATCTCACCACCAACGACTGCTCCACATCCACAGCGGAGTATGGCGGCGGTCCCTCCATGTTCCACGGTGCCTCCTGTAATATATCCGGGGCAGGAACGTGAGTCTGCCTCGAGACGATGAAGTGAACTCGCTCCACACTGGCCTACGAACACGGAACAAGACATCATTACTGACTTGTTCACGGTGCAGCTCACGACCTCAACCAACGTTCTCTTCGGTTTTTACTCAGCAGTGCGTTTGAAAGCCTCAGAAGAAAAGTTGAGGAAAGTTTCAGGGCACTGTATGACTTGTAGCTGCGTCACAAATCGCACACGTACACACTATTTTACTCCGCTGTGTAGTGTAAATAGTGTGAGTCACACTGCAAACTCCAAGAAGAAGAAGAAGATGAAGAAGTAGAAGAAATCCATTTCAAGTACACGAAAGATGCAGTTATTCACCAGAATAAACAAAGTGTGGAACGTTGGACGCTTCATGCACTCAATTCTCATGGATTTGCTTACGTAGTGGAAGTGGGCGGAGCTACCTGGTCCTGACACTGGATGAGAAAACATTTAATGCTGTCCTGCGACCTTCGGTGGACGAGACGTCCAACAAACGTCTTTTTCAACACTGAAATTTCACTCTACGTTCATACCCTTGACACTAGAATACACATATACCCCTTTTCCACCAAAAAGAACCGGGTGCTGGTTCAGAGCTAGCGCTAGTTCTGGTTCAAAGTTGGTTCCACTGGCGAACCTTCTAAGAACCGGTTTGTCTTTCCACCGGCTAGAGAGCATCACAGCGCCGAGTGTGACGTCACTGTATACGTGTCACGTGTCCCAGCAAACACAAACACAATAACAATGGCGGATGTTGCTTTACCGTTAATGCTCATGGCTTTGTGAACCTACATTAGCATCCAAACGCGGCGAATAAAACGTGTACGTGCGGCTCCGTGTAATCTGTATAAACGGAGGTTGTAATCGATAAAGTACATAATGTTATTTTATCATTATCAGCACACATGATAGTAGGTAGCTATATGCTAAGGCTAACTTTTTCTGTGTTAATGTATCATATCGCGGTAAAGTAAAAGTGTATTAAACATTAGTATACTTAAGGTACGTTATCAAATGCTCTAACAGTAGCCCCGCCCCCAGCCCCGCACACAGCCCCTGAAGCAAGCGGTTCTTAAGTCTAGACCAGCGACGTTTTGGTGCTACATAAGAACCACTTTTCTTGGTTCAGAGCCGGTGCTTTGGCGGTCGAAACAGAAAGAACTGGTTCTAAATTAGGCTCCGAACCTGCACTCAAACTGCCTCGGTGGCAAAGGGGCAATAGTGTGCATAGCGTAAGTGTGTAGTATGTGATTTGGGACACAGCTTGTGTGTTGCATCAGCATTATTTAGTTCTGTATAATGTATAGTCCGATTTGATGACGACAAAACGAGGTTGGAGTAAAAGGGTGAAATGCGATCGAACGATTAAACGAACATCCTCAGATCGACACTAGGAGACTCGCCTCGACACATCCGTTATTTTTTTATTTGGTTTGGTTTCCACCGAAGTGAAGGTCCTTAATGGGGTTGGGTAAAACAAACCGTTTTTTTTTTCTCTCCCCCAGAATACTGCAGTTCTGTTTTGCCAAAAGAAAGGACACTGACGTGTGGGACATTTACAATCAGTATAAAGAAATGAATTTTCTGCCGTAAGCCTGAAATAAAATGAGTCACAGGACTCTGTTGGCTTTCGGTGTGTTTTTCCCCTCTGCTGGATAAACTTACACAGAATTTAAGTGGTTGTAGATAACGACTTCAAAGCACTTGGGGACTTTCTATGAATCTATTTCTTCTTGTAGGTTAAATAGAAACAGAATCACTAATGAAACACTGCAAATTCTTGAAGCTCTGAATGTCCACAAGTTCATATTAGGAAGCATATCCAAAAACACACACAATTTCTAAATCTTGCTTGTGTAAATGATTCCTGACTCACACACACACACACACACACACACACACACACACACACACACACACACACACACACACACACACACACTTCTCCCTGGAGGAGCTGCAATCAGACCCAGATTATCAGTGAAAGAACCAAATCCCAAAGAAACCAATGTGGTTTGGAGAATCATCAAGAAAGAAGAAAATAAAAGATTGGATTTCCTTTATGTAGTGTGTAGTGTGTGGTGTGTAGTGTGTCTGCTCTGTGTCCCACACACCTGTATGAGCAGTGCAGCATGCTCAGGAGCACCGTAACGCAAGTCGTGTCCATTGATCGCAAGCACGCGGTCGTCGATACGCAGACGCCCGTCCCGCGCGGCCAGACCTCCTTCTAGCAGGTGGAAGATGAAGACGCCGTGCTCGTCGGGTCGGCGCACAAGCTTGATACCCAGCTGCTCGTCAGGCGATCCTTTCAGCAGTACCACGTGCAGACTGTCGTCCCTCACGTTGCCACCGGAGCCCGGATACAGCAGCTCGCCTGGTTGAGGCACCTGATGGTGGTGATGGTGGTGGTGGTGGTGATGAGCGCGGTAACGATGGCGCTGTTCACGTAGCACAGTCAGCCTGAGCAGCATGCAGGGACGCTTCAGAGCCGCAAGGGCGTAGCAGTGCGGTACGTTGGTGATGTCGATACCGTTCACCTGTCGGAGGAGGAGAATTAATACATAGAGAGACAGAAGGACATAGACACGGACGTCGTACGGAATATTCCTTCGCTAAGTATCGAATAAAGTCAATACTGAGGAAAAGATGTAAACACTAACTGAGAGCGTTTTTATCTTGGGCCATATGCCTTTGCCAAACAGATGGCGAGGCACATGACGGCATCGACACGTCCCCGTGCCAACCTCGTATTCACACCTACTGTACAATGATGTAATTTTAGACCTCCTCCCCACCTCGTCAGCTCTTTTACGTTCTCTCTCACTCTCCCTCACACACCTTGAGGATCATGTCTCCAGGCAGAAGTCTTCCATCGCGAGCAATCACTCCTTCTCTGTAGATGTCCTGGATAAGGATGCGCACAAGAGGCGTCTCATTTCCCCCCACGATGGTGATGGCCAGCGGCTCACAGGGGTCAGAGCGCGTGATCTTCACCGTGGTGACCTCGCCGTCAGGAATGAGATGATGGAGCTGAGGCAGAGCGAAAACTACGAGAAGGAATAGACAGAAAATGTGTTGTTAGAACTGTGCAGTCTTTAATGATGCTCTTTACACTAATACGGAGAAGCGGCTTTTACACGATATGCTGTTTGAGCATTCACAGTTAAATGGGGTGAAATTTTTAGGTGTCATTTTATTGCCCAAAATAATCTATAATACACCGACGAAGAATAAAACAAAGCAATGTTCTGTTCTTCACCGAAAAATGACATCTTAACTAGTTAAAGTATCAAAATACATTAATGTTATTAAACCAATTTTTAGACTGTTTTCTCAAGAGACAGATTTAATAAGAAAAAGATTTCGTATGTAATTTATACTAATCTTATAACAGGAAAGTTGGAGAGAGTTGACCATATTCAGGATACATATTCTGAATTTCAGGAGTGTTTATTTTAACATGTTGAGTAAACTATTTATTTATTTATTTATTTATTTATTTATTTATTTATTTAGGGACTTTTATTTTTAAAATTTCCACTAACAGGACCTCAGGACCGAGCTGAGTTACTTTACAGACCTACTTGTTTTTGAGTGATTGAGTGTGTGTGTGTGTGTGTGTGTGAGAGAGAGAGAGAGAGAGAGAGAGAGAGAGAGAGAGACAGAGAGAGAGAGAGAGAGAGAGAGAGAGAGAGAGAGAGAGAGAGAGAGAGAGAGAGAGAGAGAGAGAGAGAGAGAGAGAGAGAGAAACTTGATCAAGCACACGGTTTCATTTTAATGAGGAAATGAATTCAATTCTCATTTGTCACCCAAGCTTTTAATTGAAACCAGGAACCCATCACGTCTCTGTCCAGCAGCTCGACCCACAAGTTGAACAGGTAAATGCCACATGATGGAAAACAAAGATTTACATCTAATTCTAGTTCATCATAAGGGTTCAAGCCAAAAACGAAGTAGACACACAGGCAGGCAGACACACACACAGACACACACACAGATACACACACAGACACACACACAGACACACACACAGACAGACAGACACACACACACAGACACACAGACTCACAGGCAGACACACACACAGACACACACACACACAGGCAGACACACACACACAGACTCACAGGCAGACACACACACAGGCAGACACACATACAGACACACACACAGACAGACACACACACAGACACACAGACTCACACAAACAGATACACACACACACTCACAGACAGACACACAGACTCACAGGCAGACACACACAGACAGAAAGACACACACATACAGACACACACAGACACACAGACTCACACAAACAGACACACACAGACACACAGACTCACACAAACAGATACACACACACACTCACAGACAGACACACAGACTCACAGGCAGACACACACAGACAGAAAGACACACACATACAGACACACAGACACACAGACTCACACAAACAGACACACACAGACACACAGACTCACACAAACAGATACACACACACACTCACAGACAGACACACAGACTCACAGGCAGACACACACAGACAGAAAGACACACACATACAGACACACACAGACACACAGACTCACACAAACAGACACACACAGACACACAGACTCACACAAACAGATACACACACACTCACAGACAGACACACAGACTCACAGGCAGACACACACAGACAGAAAGACACACACATACAGACACACACACAGACAGACACACACACAGACACACAGACTCACACAAACAGACACACACACACACACACACACACACAGACTCACACACACAGACACACACACAGACAGACACACACACAGACACACAGACTCACACAAACAGACACACACACACACACACACACACACACACACACACACACACACACACACACACACACACACAGACTCACACAAACAGACACACACACACACTCACAGACAGACACACAGACTCACAGGCAGACACACACAGACAGAAAGACACACACAGACAGACACAGACTTACAGACAAACACACACACAGACACACAGACAGACACACACAGACAGACACACAGACAGAAAGACAGGCAGATAAATCTAGCACATGATAAGGAGCAGGATAACAGAATCAGACCTTCACAACAACCAAATCTTTTTTTTTCTTTTCATTTTTTCCTGTAAAATGCCTTCTGTCTGTCTCCTTTCTTCCCACTCGCTGTCTTATCCTGCGTCTTTTTCTTTCATAGTCAGTTTTCTCTTCAGCATCAGAGAGTGAGAAGGCGAAACTCATTACTTCAGACACCACCTGGGGCTTTACGTAACACACACACACACACACACACACACACACACACACACACACACACACACACACTTACTAAATACACATTTTTACTTCCAGTTTCTTCTTCTCTCTTGCTGCTTCTCGTCTTTTCGACTCTTTCTGTCTCTCTCCCTGTATCTGCTCAGCCTTCTGTCAGTCCCATCTGCATTATTAAAGGAACATATGCTGTAGCTGTACTCAGGGCCCTCGACCCAGGCTGTCACCCACTGACACACTCTGCATCCTGACACACATGCCCATGCACACGTCAACACACTCACCCTCTTGTGGTACGGTGGCATTTCGGAGGTTGTCGCTTTCCTCGGTGTTGTCGTGGACCACCGCCGTGCCGCTCTTGGTCCTCCTGAGCACGCTGAAGGCTCTGTTCAGACGTCGGAACGAGCGACTCCTCACAGACGAGCGGTCGAAGTTACGGACTGTAGGATATACGACAAGGAGGAGAGTCAGAGTCTGAATATGGACATGTCTGGACTTGTCTAGATCTCTTCTACAGCAGCCAATGAGCTGCTCGGTTGGCCTCGTGTCAGCCAATGATAATTCTTTATGATCCACATCATCAAGCCTGACCTCCTGCTGTTTTTTGTTGTTCTAGTGTTTTAACTGTTAGACCAAATGGATTCAGATGTGCTGTGTAGTGCTGATGCGTTTCAAAGACATGCACCCAGTGCTTAAATCCCCCCCCCCCCCACACACACACACTCTGATGTTTGCAGCTGCTTTTAAAAGCACACCGCCCAAGGCTGACACCTCATCCTACTGCACCACCATACAGTTTTGCTTCCCCTCTAAACAACAACGTGATCCTGCAGCACCGTTTCCCAGCCTCCCCAGCAACCAGCGGCGCATTGCAAAGGGAGCGTCTTTATCTCTGGGTTTCTTTTTTAAATCAGTGGTTTTTGCTGCATCACATTCGTTTTTAAACCTTTATACTCACTCTGTCTTTGGGTCAGAGGAAATAAATGCTTTTAAAATGCTTGTAAAGATGATAATGGGAGTCAGTAAGGATGCATGTTTACACTGGAAACTGGGAGGATACACGAGAAGCACTGGGAACTAAGTCTGGGACTCTAAGGGTACCTTCACATACGCAGTGTTTAAGAGCATTTGGATGGAACCCTAGTGTCCTAAAATGATCTGATATCGAGTGAGTGAGTGAGTCAGTCAGTCGGTGAGTCAGTCAGTCAGTCGGTGAGTCAGTCAGTCAGTCGGTGAGTGAGTCAGTCAGTCAGTGAGTGAGTGAGTGAGTCAGTCAGTCAGTCAGTCGGTCAGTGAGTCAGTCAGTCTGTCATTCAGTCAGTCAGTGAGTCAGTCAGTGAGTGAGTCAGTCAGTGAGTGAGTCAGTCAGTCAGTGAGTCAGTCAGTGAGTGAGTCAGTGAGTCAGTCAGTGAGTGAGTCAGTGAGTCAGTCAGTGAGTGAGTCAGTCAGTCAGTCAGTCAGTGATTCAGTCAGTCAGTGAGTCAGTCAGTCGGTGAGTCAGTCAGTCAGTCGGTGAGTCAGTCAGTCAGTTGGTGAGTCAGTCAGTCAGTCAGTGAGTGAGTGAGTCAGTCAGTCAGTCAGTCAGTCAGTGAGTCAGTCGGTCAGTCAGTCAGTCGGTCAGTGAGTCAGTCAGTCTGTCATTCAGTCAGTCAGTGAGTCAGTCAGTGAGTGAGTCAGTCAGTGAGTGAGTCAGTCAGTCAGTGAGTCAGTCAGTGAGTGAGTCAGTGAGTCAGTCAGTGAGTGAGTCAGTCAGTCAGTCAGTCAGTGATTCAGTCAGTCAGTGAGTCAGTGAGTCAGTCAGTGAGTGAGTCAGTCAGTCAGTCAGTGAGTGAGTCAGTCAGTCAGTGAGTGAGTCAGTCAGTCAGTGAGTCAGTCAGAAAGTCAGTGAGTGAGTCAGTCAGTCAGTGAGTGAGTCAGTCAGTCAGTCAATCAGTCAGTCAGTCAGTCAGTGAGTCAGTCAGTCAGTCAGTCAGTCAGTCAGTGAGTCAGTCAAACAGTCAGTCAGTCAGTCAGTCAGTGAGTGAGTCAGTCAATCAGTAGGTCAGTCAGTCAGTGAGTCAGTCAGTGAGTGAGTCAGTCAGTCAGTCAGTCAGTGAGTGAGTCAGTGAGTGAGTCAGTGAGTGAGTGAGTCAGTCGGTGAGTGAGTCAGTCAGTCAGTGAGTGAGTCAGTCAGTCAGTCAGTCAGTGAGTCAGTCAGTCAGTGAGTCAGTCGGTCAGTCAGTGAGTCAGTCGGTCAGTCAGTCAGTCGGTCAGTGAGTCAGTCTCGGTAACTTCCAAGTGCACTCAGAGCAGCACAAACACTGAGGGAAACTGATTGGACCCACAACCACCCAGCAAAGGGAGTTCCAAGCACAAATATTCTGTGTATTTTGGGTTGCAAGCAACATTATTTTGTAGACATGAGACACTAAACTGAGCCAAAACCGAAATGAGAAAAAAGAAAATAAAAGCTTCGTGTGAGAAAAAAAAAGATTTTATCTTTACATAATGATTTAAAATGTTCAGTCCTGGTTTTCACCACATAGGTGTTTTTTTTCTGTTCCTTTCACAAATTTACATACATTTTAAATTTTTTTAGTACGAGTATGAAATTGTCGGTTCCGA
>NC_062533.1:4176637-4186637 GCF_022655615.1 Tachysurus fulvidraco
TGTGTGTGTGTTCACTGCTGTGTGTGTGTGTGTGCACTTTGGATGGGTTAAATGCAGAGAACGAATTCTATGGGTCACCGTACTTAGCCGTATGTCACGTCACTCTCTTAGTAAATACGTCAGCCTTGTGACTGTCATCGATACCTTTTAACAAGCACAAATGCTTTCGCAAGACTTGAGGAAATACTGGAAATAGCGACGTGTATATATTAACACACCGGAGTCATAAATGAATCATTAACCCGAGTGGCTGATGTGGCGTTAACTCATTCTGTTCATGAACACTGTGCAGCATTAATAGGCAAATTCCAACCAACCGAACCGAACCAACGTACATCCAGGCGGGATTTCTACCGAATATAAGCACAGCTAAAATAAAATTGAAAGAAATGAAAGATTATTTTAAAGATTAGGTCTCTAATGATTGGGAGAGTTTGATGTTTGAATGTTCAGCTATACTAGAAGAGACCACGCCCCTCACGACCTCCATTACCCATCGGCCCCTGCACGCCACATGTCTCTGTGGGCACTCACACATGTTCTGTGTTTCTTCTAACCAGCACTCGTCTTTAAAGTTTGGGTCTCCGATATTTGAGAAATGCTTCTGAAAACTGCGTTAAGCAACCAAACAAAACAAGAATCAAAACAAACGTGTAGCCAATAAGCAGAAAGGGGCGGGTCTTGTCAATATGGGCGGAGAGAGTGTTCAGTGCGCATGTGTGCATATTCACAGGTCGGAGTTTCCCGAGTCAATAACTCCTGAGCTAAACGCTGTTACTACACAAAACGCGGTTGTAGCTGCCTCTCTACATTACTACGATAGAAAAGAGGTGTTATTTGTGTAGTAACAGCGTTTAGCTCAGGAGTTATTGACTCGGGAAACTCCAACCTGTGAATATGTGGCCGACTTCCTGCTCCTTCAGTTCTCTCCAGCGCTGGAAAGCTGATCCTATATTAACACGTCCTACTTCTTGTCCTTATCGTAAGCCTTTCTTCTCTTTCTTTTCTTTGTTTTTATCCTCCATGTTAATGTTAAAACCGCTTTCCGCTAATTATTGACAAGCCCCGCCCCTTCTGCTCATTGGCTACACGTTTGTTTGGATTTTCGTTTAGCTTTTCGTCCCGACTCCGTTTTCTGAAGCGTTTCCCAAATATCGGAGACCGCACCTTTAACTTCCGGGTTTCTGTCTACATCATCATCATCATGCTGCTGTTTGTTGCTTTGCCTTCTACAGCCTTCGTCATATTCCGTACATTTTACTGTTTTTTTTGTTTTGTTTTTGTTTCGCATCCACTGCCTTTATACTTCTACAACTATAAACAATATGAATATATAGACTTCATTTGTATTGCAAATGGTTTGTTACTGATCATGTGTTAGTGTTACATGTTGGAATGCGGCAGGAATCATGGTGATAATTTACGGTTAATTCATTCATTTGTATATCAATGGTGCTAGTTAAGTATTAATATGACTGTGGACTTGAAGTAAAGTGTTAATGCAAGTTAAAAAGATATGGTGTGTGTGTGTGTGTGTGTGTGTGTGTGTGTGTGTGTGTGTGTGTGTGTGTGTGTGTGTGTGTGTGTGTGTGCGTTAACACTGTCCATCTTGTCCTTCTCTCTCTGACAAACACACTGAACCATATGGGTGTACAGCAGGGCACAGAGCCACACTAAGAGATTAAAACACACACACACACACACACACACACACACACACACACACACACACACACACACACACACACACACACACACACACACACACACACACACACACACACTCTCTCTCTCTCTCTCCATGTCACAATCCCTCCAGCTTTTTTGTTCATATCCATCCCCCCACTACATCCACATTTGATCCCTCTCCTGTACATCACTCCACTGCTCCTCTGTTTATTATTTTATTTCTCTCCACAAGTCTATCTCTTCCTGTATCCTTTGCTCTATTCTCTTCCTTTTCTCCTTTCATATAACTAAAGGAAAGCATGTAAGCATTTTTACCGTTTCTCTGTCTTATACTTGTTCAGATCTCGCCCTGAGAAATAAAGAGAAAGCTTACAAAAAACACACACAGTTGTGCGTCTATACTGCTTCATACACACGGATGCAGAAAGATCGACGACGTCCTGGTTATCAAATAATGGCACTGATGCCCCTAATCTTCTTTTGGGAAAACAGGTGAATTATCCTGAATCAACCTGAATACCACTTAATACAGAGTATAGATGGTTTTGTGTGTGTGTGTGTGTGTGTGTGTGTGTGTGTGTGTGTGTGTGTGTGTGTGTGTGTGTGTGTGTGTGTGTGTGTGTGTGTGTGTGTGTGTGTGTCTGTGTGTGTGATGGGGGGGTCGTTTCTGGATTTCTTTTCACCCTGAACCTCTGACAGTCAGGGTTGTAGATCGTGTCGCCTTTTTGCCCGCCCCCTTAATCCTACACTGGGATAAATAGATAGAAATAGATCATGAGTGTGTGAGTGTATGTGTGTATGAGATTATGTGTGTGTGAGTGTATGTGTGTATGAGATTGTGTGTGTGAGTGTATGTGTGTGTGAGATTATGAGTGTGTGAGTGTATGTGTGTACGAGATTATGAGTGTGTGTGAGTGTATGTGTGTATGAGATTATGAGTGTGTGAGTGTATGTGTGTATGACATTATGAGTGTGTGAGTGTATGTGTGTATGACATTATGAGTGTGTGAGTGTATGTGTTTATGAATTTATGAGTGTGTGAGTGTATGTGTGTATGAGATTATAAGTGTGTGAGTGTATGTGTGTATGACATTATGAGTGTGTGAGTGTATGTGTGTGTGAGATTATGAGTGTGTGAGTGTATGTGTGTATGAGATTATGTGTGTGAGTGTATGTGTGTGTGAGATTATGAGTGTGTGAGTGTATGTGTGTGTGAGATTATGTGTGTGAGTGTATGTGTATGAGATTATGAGTGTGCGAGTGCATGTGTGTGTGAGATTATGAGTGTGTGAGTGTATGTGTGTATGAGATTATGAGTGTGAGTGTATGTGTGTGTGAGATTATGAGTGTGTGAGTGTATGTGTGTATGAGATTATGAGTGTGCGAGTGTATGTGTTTATGAGATTGTGTGTGTGAGTGTATGTGTGTGTGAGATTATGTGTGTGTGAGTGTATGTGTGTATGAGATTATGTGTGTGTGAGTGTATGTGTGTATGAGATTATGAGTGTGTGAGTGTATGTGTGTATGAGATTATGAGTGTGTGAGTGTACGTGTGTATGACATTATGAGTGTGTGAGTGTATGTGTTTATGAATTTATGAGTGTGTGAGTGTATGTGTGTGTGAGATCATGAGTGTGTGAGTGTATGTGTGTATGAGATTATGTGTGTGTGAGTGTATGTGTGTATGAGATTGTGTGTGTGAGTGTATGTGTGTGTGAGATTATGTGTGTGTGAGTGTATGTGTGTATGAGATTATGTGTGTGTGAGTGTATGTGTGTATGAGATTATGAGTGTGTGAGTGTATGTGTGTATGAGATTATGAGTGTGTGAGTGTACGTGTGTATGACATTATGAGTGTGTGAGTGTATGTGTTTATGAATTTATGAGTGTGTGAGTGTATGTGTGTATGAGATTATGAGTGTGTGAGTGTACGTGTGTGTGAGATTATGAGTGTGTGAGTGTATGTGTGTGTGAGATTATGAGTGTGTGAGTGTATGTGTGGGCCATTTTTAGGGTCATGATCGAGGACGATGTCCCGTCCAGAGACGAGCTGTTTCGTGTCCAGGTTTTGTTCAAACCGACCATCGTAAATACCCTCGTGAATGAATATTTTTGTTTTTTCCATCGTGTGTTGCCTTAAATCTTACCCAGATAGTGCTATTTTCTGATTGGCTATTGTATAGCCTCTTTTATTTTTGATTGGCTGATAAGTGTCAGGCTCGACGAAGAACTCCAGGGGAGACGCTACGTTTTTGGCACTGCGGCATATTAAATACGTGATAAATAGACAAAAAGTTTTTCTGCGTGAGAAATACACTGTGTGGCGGGAGAGCGTGATAAAAGACCCAAATGCCTGACCGTCACTCGCAGTGTGTGACACTCGACAGCCCTGTTGTATTATTGTATAGTTGTGTAGCTTTACCTTTAGCGCTAGCTGTAAACGTTATCTCTATTTCTGCTTTGTTTACTATTACTGGAATACGGAGGTTTCCAGAAAGTAATCACAATGTGAATGAATCACATTGGATTGAAACAGAGGATAATGCAGCATCTGGGGTGTTCTGTGTATGACAATCGGCCGCTGGTTTGTAACGCAGGTTGTTTTCATAAAGTGTTCATGGCTCTCGCATGAAGCTCCGATGGAGAGTCATTGATTCTTCATGGCACACTTCCTTCTCTTTCAATCCATCTCAGCTAGTCTGTTAACACAGTTCAAAAAAGAGCACAAGGCACCACCCCAGCACACACACACACACACACACACACACACACACACACACACACACACACACACACACACACACACACACACACACACACACACAGGCGTAATCATAATAGCTCACTGTCAACCAGCTTCCCAGGAAAAGGTCTCAGCAAAGCAGCAGTGAAACAGTAAATCATGCAAGCACTGCATGTGATCAGCACTCTACTCAGTGTCTGCAGCTCACACACACACACACACACACACACACACACACACACACACACACACACACACACACACACACACACACACACACACACTGCAGCAGTTAGCAGATAGATAGCAATAGAGTACAGCACTGCACCAGTACACAGAGTACTATTCAGCTCCGAGCACAGAGCAGCTCTGATCTGTTTAATTACTCTGATGTGCTTAACTGGGGAACACACACACACACACACACACACACACACACACACACACACACACACACACACACACACTATAATCAGATGCTGTGATGTTATCAAAGAAGGCGTCTTCTTTTTTATCCCCTGCTTTTATCCACTGATGAGGCGTGAGCCCAAGAGAAACAATGGTGAGGAAAAAGAGCAGGAAACAGTAAAAGAAGAACAGGATGAAGACAGAAGACGAGAGAGAGAGAGAGAGAGAGAGAGAGAGAGAGAGAGAGAGAGAGAGAGAGAAAGAGACAGAAAGAGAGAGAGACAGAGACAGAGAGAGAGAGACAGAGACAGAGACAGAGAGACAGAGACAGAGAGAGAGAGAGGGAGAGAGAGAGAGAGAGACAGAAAGAGAGACAGACAGAGACAGAGAGAGAGAGAGAGAGAGACAGAGAGAGACAGAAAGAGAGAGAGAGAGAGACAGAAAGAGAGAGAGACAGAGACAGACAGAGAGAGACAGAGAGAGAGAGAGAGAGAGAGAGAGAGAGAGAGAGAGAGAGAGACATATTTCCCATAGGTGTATATTGCCAGCAGCCCCAAACGTTCTGACTGGCTGTAACTGGAGGAGGAGCAGAAAAGTTTGACAAAGAACCTAATCAACTTCTGAGCCATGTTGCACGTTGTGACCTTTGACCTGCATGATATCAAGTTGCTAATTCCAGTCAATCAGATAAAAATGAGCTTGTAGCCATCATCAACTCCACAGACTGGCACAGACCAAACGAGACAAAGCCATCTTTGCTGCTTCCTCTGGAGATGATCCTGACTCAGTGATCCGCTTTATTATAGACGACGGTACGAGAATTCATGTCCAACGTTGCCGTGTCTCTGACAGCTTGTCCTGTGAATCATAACCGTCTCTTTCAAATATGACGAGTGAATCATAACTATCTGACTTTCTCTATGTGAAAGGTGAGAGACAGAGAGGGAAAAAAAAGACGAGTATGACTTGTCCAGCAAGTAAGTGGATTCAAGCAAACAATTAATACACAGAAGCTGAGAGTCGATCTCACCTTAGCGTTGTGGTTATACCTGACACACCCCAGTGGTAACATCACACCAAGTGCCTGCAAGGGCAAGTACTTAGTCCTCACACACTCTCACTCTTACTCGCTTTCAATAAGAGCTGCTACAGAAGTGTGTGAGAATATATGTGTGTATGAGATTATGTGTGTGAGTGTATATGTGTGAGTGTATGTGTGTGTGAGTGTATGTATGTGTGTGTGAGTGTATGTGTGTGTGTGTGAGTGTATGTATGTGTGTGTGAGTGTATGTATGTGTGTGTGAGTGTATGTGTGTGACATTATGAGTGTGTGAGTGTATGTATGTTTGTGTGAGTGTATGTGTGTGAGAGAGATTGAGTGTTGTAAAACTATGAGTGTATGAGATTATGAGTGTGTGAGATTATAAGTGTGTATGAGATTGAGTGTTTGTGTGTGTGTGTGTGTGTGTGTGACATTGTGTGTTTGTGAGGGTATGTGTGGGATGTGGTAGCCTAGTGTGGGATGCGGTAGCCTAGTGTGGGATGTGGTAGCCTAGTGGTTAAGGTGTTGGGCTACCAATCGGAAGGTTGTGAGTTCGATTCCTACGTCCACCAAGCTGCAGCTGCTGGGCCCCTGAGCAAGGCCCTTATCCCTCAATTGCTCAGTTGTATAAAAATGAGATAAAAATGTAAGTCGCTCTGGATAAGGGTGTCTGCTGAATGCTATAAATGTGACATGAGATTATGAGTGTGTTTATGAGATAATGCGTGTGTGTGTGTGTATGTATCCTCATGCTCTGCCTCCATGAGTCTCAGGAATTAAGGACTAAAGTTTTCCAATCATTTTGACCCCCCCCCTGTGTTGAATAATCCCTTGGTGAATAATCTATATAATGTTAATAACATTAGGGTAGTGACTTCTTAGCTAATGTCCAGTTAACTTTTGTACTGTACAGATTGGAGTAATAAGATGGAGACAGTTGAACTTCTAACTGTTTAACAGCTGGTGAAAGTGAAAGCGTACGATACCGTTTGTACGGTGTGAGGGGGTTTGGCCAACAAACCAAACGGGAATCTCACCCTGAAAATCTCCAAGTAGCAAAATTCAACACATTCTGGGTAAAATCAGGGTAAAATCTGTCATGGCTAATATTAACATGATGCAGATACAGTACATAAAATACGGTACAATAAGCATGAAGATCGGGACACTCGAGAAATCCAGTGAAGTGGAGGAATGGAATAAATGAAACACCTCAGAGCTGCAGCTCAGTGAGGCATTGAGGAATTGTCTGTATTATACTATATACTGTACACAAGAGATCTTTAAGATGTCACTGAGGGTGAAGCAAAAAGCCTAAAGCCATAAAGTCTATTCTTATACCTCAAACATACTAAAGACTTCAGACTACAGAGTAAAGTCATGTTACTCTAACAACATTAGAGTTGATGTTACTCCTTAAACATCGTCCGTCGCAGGTCATTTACAAAATATGCAGTGTGTCCCGAGATTCTGTTGTCATTACGGTGACATTAAAAAGGAGGTGATTATATTTCGAGATCGGCCCTAACACGTGACTTTAGCTGCTGTGGAGTAAAGTATAACTAGAACGTACATTTCCTGAAAAAAAATGTGAATGGTGCTTGCACGTGGCAAGTTCCCCTCATCGTGCTGAGTGTTTTGATATGTCACATGTCCATGTTATGCTAAATTTTGATTTTCACGTGACATCACGTGACATGACCAGAATACACGTGAGGCAGTTCCTCTCATTGTGCTGAGTGTTTTGATATGTCACATGTCCATGTTGTGCAAATCTTTTATTTTCACGTGAAATCACGTGACTTCGTCAAATTACATGTGAGGAAGTTCCCCTCATTGTTCTGAGTGTTTTGATATGTCACATGTCCATGCTGTAAAAAGTTTTGTGATTTTGCATATTTTGGGGGCGGGGCTGCGGCACAACCGAAAGGCCAGTCGGTCACCCTAAAGGATCTGGCCGAGTTTGGTGTAGATAGTTCGAAAGCTTGCCGAGTTATAAACCTCCAAAGTTTATAATGGGGGTCTATGGTAAAAAAGGCCATTTTGAGACTCGGTACCGGAAGTACCGGTACTCGGATCACTTAGAAAAGTAATAGCACACCTCTCCTCAATGAGCCGGTCAATTTGACACCTCATTCATGGGTCTAGGACAAAAGCTGCGGGACAAGTTACGCGCCGAGGTTTTGTCCGGAAGAGAATGCAGGATAGTAAGAAGGTTGCTTTGTAAGCACCGTTAAAAACTAGCGACAAATCGTGAAGCGTTCGTCTGTTGATTCTGAAAATCCTTGGTTGTGTTTTAGTGCTTGTGAAAGCCTGAATCTGTTCATCCTTCTTCATCTTCCAGAGAAACTGCAGGTCGTGATATAAATATCTCTCCAGCGAACGGTTGGAAGTGGTGAGTGTGTACTCGCATTGCTGTATTTCTTGTGTCTAGTTTATTAGTCCTTGCTTCACTTGAGTAGATTCACTTGGCATAATTACTTATTTACTCACATGTGAGACTTGCAGAGCAAAGTCACAGATACAGTACTGGGAAAAAAATTATCGTTTGTGTGTTTGTTTGTTTTCTGCGTTTTAGACATCAACTAGCATCTAACAGACGCTGATGTGATTCTTGGAATTATATAATGTTTCAAAATGCATTTTTTTTGTCTTATCCTGATATATATATATATATATATACACACACACACACACACACGCTAATATAATGTTTAGGAATTAATACAGAATCTCAAAGAATGTTGTAGCCTAGTGGTTAAGGTGATGGTCTTGCAATCAGAAGGTTGTGAGTTCAAATCCCAGCTCCACCATGCATGTCCCTGCTGGGTCCCTGAACCTTAAGCCCTATTCGGACGGGACTAGTTTTACAGGGGGTCGTTAGAGAAATTAAGTCTCACAGACGTACTTTGTGATTTTAATCCCGTCCGAATCTGCCATGTCTGTCTTTTTCTCACACGACCTGTGTACAAAATCCCAGACCAAATGATCTAGTGTTTTTCAGCAAACTCGGCGCTCCTCTGAGAAATCTAATCCCGTCTGAATGCGAATGTCTGTGATTGCCGAAAATGTTTTTTTTTTTTCCAAAACGCGTTTTCTTGTCTGTTTTGGTCAACGTGAACTACCGTATTAACCCTAGCGCACCGCTATTCAGGTTTCTACTTTCTGCACCAATAATGGATGTAAATGTGTTTGTTACCCTGCGAAGAAATAAAAAAAAATTAAATCAACAAGAAGAGCCAAATGACGTAAATTGTTAAGACTGGCTCCTGTAATATCAGTTTCAGGTATCAGTTGTTCATTTCTACAGTCAATTACATAACGTGAAAATTATATAAAAACATATTTATTCCAGTGGGTTTATAAGAAGTTCTATATAAAACCATATGATGTTAAACATTTTTTACATTTGTTTTTTTTTTATAATATTATTATAACGTGTATAAAATTTTTAAACACTGAATGACAGAAATGACAGACGTCGGCTGAAAAAAAATTCTAACTCTAACGTCGTTTGGAAAACTAGTCCCGTCCGAATAGGGCTTTAGTTGTATAATATGTCGTTTTGGATCAGTCCGTCGGTCATGTGCTGTAAACCGATCCAATTTAAACTCTAATCCAATATAAGCACATCAAAAATGTTTTTTTTTTTGTTTTTGTTTTTTTTTTAAAGAAGAAACTTAAACAAAACCTTTATATGTCCACGAAATATGTTAACAGATAAAAATATATAGTTTTTAAGAAATAATTACAATACTGCAGGCACTACATTTACATAATCTACTGTACCTCCGTGTTATTTTACTCTTGGTATTTTTGTAGAGTCACTTCACGTCACCGACTCCGATAAGGGGGGAAAATCCCAGTCTAATATATTTAAAGTAAAGCTGATGTTGTGATACAGTGGGGGGAAAAAAAGAAAGAGAGAGAGAGAGAGAGAGAAAAGAAAAGAAAAAACAAACCATAGAACTAATCAGAAGGAGGTGAATACTGATCAGGAGGCAGTGTGAGTGTGTGTGTGTGTGTGTGTGTGTGTATATATGTGTGTGTATATGTGTGTGTGTGTGTATATGTGTGTGTGTATGTGTGTGTGTGTGTGTGTGTGTGTGTGTGTGTGT
>NC_062533.1:4194137-4196637 GCF_022655615.1 Tachysurus fulvidraco
CGCCTTTTACCTTCTGTAAAAAGGTCCGGAAAAATGACCTCAGGTAATACTGATCCCGTCCGAATAGACCCGCTGTAAATATGTACGGTAAAATTCCGTCATTCCCTGTTTAAAAGTAGTTTTTGGCGCGTTTTACAATCATGGACGCGCTTGAAACAGGAAGCGACGTCATACGCACATGACGAGGAGGTTACTGTGGTGCGTAAAGCGAGTTACCCCTCCCACTTCTGCTAGTTTTATTGACATGTCTTGTCCCATGCGAATTGGACAATTAATATCACAGACGTCCTGAGGTAAAATTTCATTATTCCACGTCCCCACGTAAAACTAGTCCCGACCGGATAGGTCTTAAGACTACTTATTAAGTCCTTATAGCCCTGTCTTTGTGTTATGTAGCACCCTGATCCTGGAGAAACATCGTCTCATTTCGCTGTGTACTGTAACAGCTATATATGGTTGAAATGACAATAAAAGCTTCTTGACTCTTGACTTGACTCGTGTCATGGGATTGCGTATTGCTTCGGCTCAGGGACGCGATTTATTCGAGCTCAGCTCCACAATGTGTATTTGTACGTCAAGAAAATGAAGCAGCATTACAGCCAGGTGTTCACTTATCGTCCGATCTCACAGACGTTCCCACTTAAAACACATACACCGGCCATGATAATGAGCTTAAATCGCATCAGAATATCAGCTAGTAACACTGAAGGCAAAATAGCATGAAAAGAAAACTAAAGACAAGCAGTTTGTAGTGACTTTAGATTTTGGGTAAATCTTTCAGCCCAAAGAAAAGCACACATACAGTACAATGTGACTGATGATACGACGAGCAAGTCTCGACATGTTAAAAGCGATGGCACAAGGCGGGCCTTAAAATGGAAGCGACGCAGACATGACATGACCGTAACACGTAACAATGCCCCTTTTCCACCGAGGCAGTTTGAGTGCAGGTTCGGAGCCTAATTTAGAACCAGTTCTTTCTGTTTTTCGACCGCCAAAGCACCGGCTCTGAACCAGGAAAAGTGGTTCTTATGTAGCGCCAAAACGTCACTGGTCTAGAACCGCGTGCGTCAGGGGCTGTGGGCGCGGCTACCGTTAGCGCATTTGCTAATGTACCTTAAGTATACTAATGTTTAATACACTTTTACTTTACCGCGATATGATACATTATCAGCACACATGATAGTAGGTAGCTACAAGCTAAGGCTAATTTTTTCTGTGTTAATCATAAAATAACGTTATGTACTTTATCGATCACAACCTCTGTTTATACAGATTACACGGAGCCGCACGTACACGTTTTATTCGCCGCGTTTGGATGCCGATGTAGGTTCACAAAGCCATGAGCATTAACAGTAAATCAACGTCCGCCATTGTTGTGTTTGTGTTTGCCGCTGCTGCGCTAACGTCGCTGGGACACGTGACACGTATACAGTGACGTCACACTCGGCTCTGTGATGCTCTCTAGGCGGTGGAAAGGCAAACCGGTTCTTAGAAGGTTCGCCAGTGGAACCAACTTTGAACCAGCACCAGCGCTAGCTCTGAACCAGCACCCGGTTCTTTTTGGTGGAAAAGGGGCATTAGGAACGTGTTTATCATCACACTGTAGCCGCATGACAGACAAAACATGGAAACGCAAGAAGAAGCATTCTTACATCTAGTATTTTTTCTCCACAGGTCCCTCTGCCTTGGCATCCGGATGCATTACCGGAACATGTCGAGGTACAACTTTGGACCCATGGACGATTGAGATGTACCCCACCACCACCACAGAGAAGGAGAAGAGAGAAACAGGATCAAAGTGACAACACGGCATAATTACAGAAAAGAAGAACTCTCTTGGAGGGACGGATGAAGGGGAAGTAGAGAAGGATAGAAAGAGCATAAGCATGAAAAGGGATATGTTTGGATGGAGGAAGCCAATTATGTTTCCTTAAGTGGAATTTAAAAGCAGGGGAAAGTTTCCATTAGTGCATGAAATCATGAGGAAAAAAAAAAAGCAATTAATTTTATACGGAGCCCCGGGGCAAGGCGCGAGCTAACAACACGAGCACAACAAAGTGAGACCAGAAACAGAAAGAGTCTATTAACTTTTAAACATTGTAATGAAGCTGTGATTTTTTTTTTCTTTAGCTACTGGCTTGTTGGGTAACACTCACCTTCTCAGAATGTGTCCCTGCAGGTCTCCCCTCGACATGGTCTCAGAACAGTGCTCACTGAAAGGGCAGGACACGGTGAGCTTGTCCAGCAACTTGTGCACAAGAACGTTGGACTTGCGGCAGTTCTGTAGCAGGATGGGCACACGGTCCACTGGGCAGAAATCACTCTCCACTAGGAAGTTGGTTAGGCACTCCTGGCAGTAGGTATGTCCACATGGTGTGTCCAGTGGGGAGATTAGGGGCTGCAGGCAGATGTGGCATGTGAGCTCATCATCCACCTCTTCTTTGTAGTTGTACTCATGGTTTTCGTCCAGCAAGTGACGCTGCCCGCAGACCTTACA
>NC_062533.1:4201637-4204137 GCF_022655615.1 Tachysurus fulvidraco
CATACGTCGCTCTGGATAAATGTAAATGTAATTCTCCAATTCTACAAATATTATATATATATATATATATATATATATATATATATATATATATATATATATATATATATACACAAATATAGACAATTTGTATGTACAAATTTGCAAGTGTGAGAAATGTGCAATTGAAGTATACAATATATACAATTTGTATGTACACACATACATACATACGTAACTCAGGCGACTAATGCAAAGAAACGTGTCTTTATCATAGCTGAAGGGAAGAACGATACAATTGTAGATAAACAAACAAGCAAAAATGCCACACAAGCGTAATGATGTAAAGGACAAAGGCATATATTAGTTCTGTGTAACAAAGCAAAACCAACGTTACTCACCTATCGAGAAGGAAAAAAGCGCCTCGGCGTCTTAAGTAAAGTCGGCCACATATTCACAGGTCGGAGTTTCCCGAGTCAATAACTCCTGAGCGAAACGCTGTTACTACACAAAACACGGTTGTAGCTGCCTCTCTACATTACTACGATAGAAAAGAGGTGTTATTTGTGTAGTAACAGCGTTTAGCTCAGGAGTTATTGACTCGGGAAACTCCAACCTGTGAATATGTGGCCAACTTCCTGCTCCTTCAGTTCTCTCCAGCGCTGGAAAGCTGATCCTATATTAACACGTCCTACTTCTTGTCCTTATTGTAAGTCTTTCTTCTCTTTCTTTCTTTGTTTTCATGTTAAAACCGCTTTCTGCTAATGTCACACACGCACACTGAACACTCTCTCCGCCGCATATTGACAAGCCCCGCCCCTTTCTGCTCATTGGCTACATGTTTGGTTTGATTTTTGTTTGATTTATTTATTCGGCCCGACTCGGTTTTCTGAAGCATTTCTCAAAAATCGGAGACCCTGCCTTTAAGTAGCGGTTAAGGCACTGGGTTGTTGTTCAGAAGGTCAGGTTCAAGCCCCAGCACTTGCCAAACTGCTAGTGTTGGGCCCCTAAACAAGGCCCTTAACCCTCTCTGCTCCAGGGCAGAGGTATCATGGGCCGACCCTAAATTCTGTCCCCAGCTTCCAAAGCTGTGATATATGAAGAAACAATTTCATTGTGCTGTAATGTACTGTAAGGCTTCTTCATTTAATTCTTAGTCATTGTGGTTTTAAATAAAAATGGGTCTGGATTATTATTATTATTATTATTATTATTATTATTATTATTATTATTATTATCATCATGTCAGAGCGCTAGGAGTTTTCGTGAGTGCTCCAGTTATGAAAAGGTCCTAAAAAAAACCCCAGAACAAAGCAAAACAGAAGAACTGGTATTACGACTGCTTCCACTGTCAGTTACAAACTCATTTAGAAGGAAATGTGTCTGACTTTTAATGCTTAAATCAATATATAAAAAGACTTCCACAGTCTCGTTCGGGTAGGATTATTATCTCTAACTTACGTCTGATCGAAAACAAGGATTAAATATTTACTCTCCCGTCAGAAGGAACATTGAAAAGTTATCAGTCATCTCACCAGTGCTGAATTTCTCACTCATTATTCACTCTCTATTTATCCTGTCACTTTATACTGAATACCAATCCATTGCTGAACACTTTATAATACACAGTTTTAGAAGGGAAATGATTCGTCTTCACACTCACACAGATGAAGATGGGTTTCTTCCTCACGTCACCTTAAAGTGTTTTTCCTCATTACCGTCACCTCTGGGTTGCTTATTAGAAACACATATGATATTTATTTGATCATTCATAGTCTGAATTGATATATTTCTGTAAGGCTGCTATGTGAAACTGTACTTTGTTCAATTCACTGTACAAATAACATTGAATGGAATTGAATATTTAGGAGCTGGGCGGAAACTGGAGAAGACAGAACCTTCATGGACATGTGGAGAACATGTGAAGGTCATACTCTAACACACACACACACACACACACACACACACACACACACACACACACACACACACACACACACACAGAGAGAGATTTACAATCGGTTAATATTCAATATGCCTCTGTGTGTTGCACTAAGAGTCATTTTCAAAAGTATACACACCCCTGTTAAAACTGCAGGTTTTTCTGCTGAAGATTTTTTCCATCTTTAACATGGAGGCACCCTTTTTTATAATCGCTGTGTCATGTGACTGCACTGAGAATTAACCATTACATTCCAAACGCAAAAGTAATTATCATAAAAGTGTCATCACCGAAGTGATTCTGATTAACCCCAGGTAAAGATCAGCTGATACTATAGGAATGTCTTGACACCTTCTTGGTTTGGTGAAATCATGTACAGGAGGGAATTTCCAAATCATTAGATCTACCATGGAGCTTTGTGAAGAACATCGTGAACGAGTGGAAAAAAACGAGAACCGCGGTGAAGTCACCAAGAACGGGATGTCCCTGAAAAATTGACAAAACAGCAAGAAGAAAACTTCTCAGTGAACCTGCCAAGAGACTTAGAACAACACTGAAGGAGCTGCAGAAATTTCTGAC
>NC_062533.1:4209137-4306637 GCF_022655615.1 Tachysurus fulvidraco
ATCTCTGGAAAATTGTCCGTAGTGTGTGAGTGAATGAGAGTGTGTGTGTACACCCGTCCAGGGTGTATCCTGCCTCGATGCCCGATGACGCCTGAGATAGGCACAGGCTCCCCGTGACCCGAGAAGTTCGGATAAGCGGTAGAAGATGAATGAATGAATGAATGAATGAATGTATCTGAGCGAGTGATGACTTCTTGTATAAGGAAAATAAAGCACCAAGCAACACATTAGCACCAGAATCATGAAACTTTCCCTTTACTGGAACTTAATAAAGACATGAATGATGAGAATTAAGGAGTAGAACAACTCGAGTGTCCTGTACAGAGCCCTGACTCTGACTCAACCCCACTGAACACCTTTGGGATGAACTGGAACACCGACTGACCCCCAGACCTCCTCACTCTTACATCATCAGTGTCTGATCTCACTAATGCTCTTGAAGCTGAATGACCACTAATCCCCCCCCCCCCCCACACACACACACACTCCTGTATCTAGTGGAAATCCTTCAGAGAAGAGCAGTAAACACAAACCGTACACATAAACACAAAAGGAATACATCTGGAATGAGATTCACATTTACATTTACAGCATTTGACAGACGCCCTTATCCAGAGCGACGTACATAAGTGCTTAAATCTCTAACACTGAATACATTAATGCTGGTTCACTAGGTTACATACTTAAGATACCATGAGTTTAAAATATTTGTTCAAAGTTACAATGAAAAAGTGTCAAAAGGTTGTTTTTTTTTTTAATGCAAAAGATAAGGAAAGAAGTGCTAGTTGAAGTGTTTCCTGAATAAGTAGGTCTTCAACCGCCGCTTGAAAATAGCCAGTGACTCGGCTGTCCGGACCCCTAGGGGAAGTTCGTTCCACCACCTTGGTGCCAGAACAGAGAAGAGTCTTGTAGTATACTTGCCTCTTACCCTGAGAGATGGTGGAACCAGTCGAGCAGTGCTGGTAGATCGGAGGTTGCGAGGTGCAGTGCGAGCAATGATGAGGGCTTTGAGGTAAGAGGGAGCTGGTCCATTTTTGTCTTTGTAGGCCAATGATGAAGGTGTTCACACAACTTTATCTACATAACGGTATTTCTTTCTATCCATCCTTCTGCTTCACATACTGGCACTATCTCCCATCCCCTCGTCTTTTTCCTGCTCGGTCAGTATGATCAAGCGCACTTCCCTCACCATCACGTTTCTAATCAACATCTCATTCATACTGCAGTGACCTCTATTTTCACACCCACTTCAAGGGTTCCTTCGCACCCTAGATCCAAGCTCGAGGTATGACACACGCGGCCCGAAATTGGAACAGAACCGACAGAGTGCTAAATAAGATAGGACTAGAAATACAGAGAGTTTCTGATTAAAAAGGAATCAGAGCTTGATCTCGCCTAACCTCTGTATGCTATTCTTTCTCTGGCTGGGAATATGAGGAGAGGCTTCTGGAACAAAGTGTCTTGTCTTTTAAAAAGCACTCTTTGATGATGAGGTCAGAGAGATCAGGTGACCAGATTACTGAGTAGTTCATCTGCAACCTGGGCTTTTTTTTTTTTTTTTGTCTTTTGACCAAGATGTAAAAGAAGCTATAACTTCTGGTGGATTTATAGACTTTCAGGATCGGTATATTCAGTGCCTTTATACAGTACTGCTTCTACCTGAAAGTAAAAACTCTTCTTCTGCTTCTTTCCTCCTCTTGTGCTCTCTCTCTGTCTCTCTGGGGTAGATGTGAAAGGTTAAGCAGTCCTCTGCATCGGACTGCATCCATATTTCATACAGTAGCTACAGCACTAATGTCACAGTGGGAATGAATATGCAGGAGAAAGACCACAGGAGGAAGGTCATCGAGCTGTCTCTACTAAACCGGGCTCTGGAGTTACTGGCGCCTTTATTTATTTATTTATCTATCTATCTATCTATCTATCTATCTATCTATCTATCTATCTATCTATCTATCTATCTATCTATCTATCTATCTATCTATCTATCTATCTTTCTATCTATTTATTTATTTAGGCAATCCTGAAGAATACCATGTCCTCATCTTGAAATCGGTCAGGTTACACTCTTTTATCAAACATTTAAACACAATTAACAGTGTTTTCTATAGCCGTAGGCCCTCGGCTTGGAATTTTCCAGAAAACTTCTTCCGACTACAGTCACAATACATCAGATATGCAGCTATTGAAAGCATACAGTTCACAAAAGCACCATAAATCTTTTCTTCTCACACACGTTGTTGAACACAACCAGAACAGCCCTCTGAAACTGAAACAGGGTGTGTCACAGAGACGGCGGGATTCCGGGATAACAAGTCAAAGCATGATGTGACTAAATTCCCTTCCATATTTGAACATCTATCAATTTTCATGGTGTTACGCACGCGTACGTGCTCAGACACGCAAAACACAACAATCCGGTGGTAGGAATTGTACCTGATCTTCCTACAACCTGTCTTTAACTTTTACACAAAGTTTATTCCATCTGCCACGAGACTGAAATGAAGATACTGAAAGAAAACTTTTATATCTTGCTGTGAGTTTACTCTGTTTAATAAAACCTTTCCAAAATGGTTCCTCTGCCTGTTATGATATATATTATGATTGCACAATGTGTACATTCATGCAGATAAACATTGAGAGCTTCAGTTAATGTTCACATCAAACATCAGAATGAAGAAAAAGTCTGAAGTCTGACTTTAACTGTGGCACGGTTGTTCATAGCAGATGGGATGGTTTGAGTATATCAGAAACTCATGATCTCCTACTGGGATTTTTACATAGCAGTCTCTAGTGTTTATACACAATGATGCAAAAAAAAAAAATCATTAAGTGAGTGTCTGTTCTGTGGGTGGAAACACCTTGTTGAGGAGAGAAAATGGCCAACATGAGGGATGTGATAGCACAACATACGCTCGTATAACTAGGGTGAGAAGAAAAGCATCTCAGTGTACATAAAACATCAAACCATAAGGTCTGAGGCTTCTTTTTCTTCTCCTGCATGTGCATCTGTCACTACAAGTATATTATTATAAATAAAAAGTATTGCTGTAGGGGTCACGGTGGCTTAGTGGTTATCACGTTCGCCTCACACCTCCAGGGTCGGGGGTTCGATTCCCGCCTCCGCCTTGTGTGTGTGGAGTTTGCATGTTCTCCCAGTGCCTCGGGGGTTTCCTCCGGGTACTCCGGTTTCCTCACCCGGTCCAAAGACATGAATGGTAGGTTGATTGGCATCTCTGGAAGATTGTCCATAGTGTGTGTGTGTGAGTGAATGAGAGTGTGTGTGCCCTGTGAAGGGTTGGCACTCCATCCAGGGTGTATCCTGCCTCGATGCCCGATGACGCCTGAGATAGGCACAGGCTCCACGTGACCCGAGGTAGTTCGGATAAAGAATGAATGAATGAATGAATATTGCTGTATTTTGAACATGAACACATAAAATATGGATAGAAATATATACGAAATATCTCGAATATATATATATATATATATATATATATATATATATATATATATATATATATATATATATATATATATATTCGAATCATTTCGTATATATTTCATAGAAGCAATACTTTCATCCCCAGTGAAGCCCATACAGTACATGCTGTTTAAAAATCCTACAGTTATTTAGATTATAGATTTTCTAACAGGAGGGATTGCATTGACATTCTCTCACACAGAACGCATCACATCCATCACATCTGCCCTTAGTGAAGCCCCACTGCTCTAATCAAAATGCTCTGACTTGCTCATCAGTGTGTGTGTGAGTATGTGTGTCAAGTGTGTCTCAGGTGTGTGTGTGTGTGTGTGTGTGTGTGTGTGTGTGTGTGTGTGTGTGTGTGTGTGTGTGTGTGTGTGTGTGTGAGGTGTGTGTTCCTAAATGACTAGTGGCATTTGAATCAGGCAGAGGTCTAGTGTTATTCAAAGCACCCTGCATTTTATATGAGTCACATGTGGGCTGCTCTAGTGGAAACACACACACACACTCACACACACACACACACACACACACACACACACACACACACACACACACACACACACACACACACACACACACACACACACACACACACACATCCCTTTAAGCAAATTGGAGTCCGTTAATTAGTCTTGTCAGGGATGAATAAACACACACACAGACACACAAGCACACACACACACACACACACACACACACACACACACACACACACACACACACACACACACACACACACACACACACACACACTCACACACACACACACACACACTTTGCCAACACTCTTCTCTTTGTCAGTGTATAAAGTCTAACACTCTCTGTGTGAACCTGTTCGATCAAACCTACAGAAACTCCCTGTGTCACTCCAGGTTTCTGAATATACACAGAAACGATGTCCGTCTTTCTACTGAAACAAATAGAAACTGACAAAAATGGACTGGAACTTTATTTTTTTTTTATATAATGATTAGATATATATTACTCAGAAATGCTGTAAATCTGTGGAACCTTTTTTCTGGACTATGGAATCGCATCAGTCCGTTTTTACGGCACCTTTTAGAAAAGTCCTTTAGTTTATGAACATAAATGGAATGCATTGTTTTGTGTTGTGGTTCGATCGGTTCATCCTAGCACAGTTCTGACTGACTGCATTGTGTCTTCGGTATCTAGACTTGGTTAATGTTACACACAGAACAATACTCAGACAATATTTCACCGTCCGAGCGTGACGGAGGCCGGAGTCTTTGACGCAGAACTGAAAAAAATGAAAAGGAATCAATTCAAATGATTCATCTTCCATACAGTACAAAATCCATGAACTGTTTCATCCTTAACGCTTATAAGGATAAGTGATGATATATTTGGCAGCTCATTAGAAGGTACAGTTTGTCTGGGGAATAAAAAAAATAACAGGATCAGAGGAGAGAAAAGAGAGGAAAGGAATGGCAGGAATTAGAGAGCAAACCTTTATTTGTTATGAGGAAGCTAAATAATATTTAGATCAGAAAGTTTTAATTCAGTCCTTTTTTGTTTTTAGCTTCTGATCCAAATAGTGTTTAGCTTCCTCATCAATGTGTGTCTACTGTATTCCGCCTGCAGAACAGTTCCTCTGAGACTCTTCTAACTGTACATCTATCAGCGTGATGTATTTAGCCATTAGCATATGACAGGCGGAATACAAAAAAAAGGACTGATCGTTTAAATAGACAAAGATGGAGGCTGGGAGAGAGGGGAAGATGTCAAGGACGGATGGGTGGAGAAAACGACAAGGATATATGTGTGTGTACGTGTTGTTTGGTGTGTGTGTTTGGGGACACACGCACACACACACACAGACACTCACTTAGACTCAGACAATGACTCACATACTCACATATAGACAAACAGAAAGGACACAGATTTATAAATGTGCACGTAAGAAAATCAGCTAAAATTAACTTTGACACACACACACACACACACACACACACACACACACACACACACACACACACACACACACACACACACACACACACACACGTTGGTTATTAATGTGATATATTAACCTTTAATAAATCAACACAACAAATCCAATAGTATAAGTGGTAAGGATGGGTGATGTGTGAGACAGTTATGGTGTTATTATTTTATCATTGTGTCCAATACAGTGCTATTCTGACTGGTGGATCAGCAGCAGGTTCCAGTGCTCTCATCACCGTAGCCTAGCGTTCCCACTGAGAGATTTAGTGTTTATTCTGGACCCAAGCCTGGGAGGATCGGGAAGGGAAGTCTTTCCATGCGCAGGTCAGAGATATGGATGCAAACGATGCAAAACGATATGCCAGATCTCAACACCTGTTAGGGATTGTGGATTGACTTTTTACTAAAAAAAAAAAGATCAAAACAGAGACAGGATCATTAGGAGGAGTCTTCCAGAGATGTGTAGAATCTACAGGTCCATCTTGCTAATGGTTTCACCGGTACATATAAGAAATGGTTTCTAAGCAATGCAGATTATGTCAGCTGATCTGAGCCATTCAGGGACAACCTCCAAACCCATGTGACTTGATAGTGAGCTGTAGTCTAGCTGAGGATCAGGTAAATAAAATACTTTATTCACAACACAAGTTCAGGAATACGAGGCCTTGAACTAACAGAATGTACCGCTAACTTTATATACACATTACCCATGTATACATACAGTACAGAGGATTAAGACTGAGATGCCAGTGCTGCATGTCTAAAGCCCTATTCGGACGGGATTAGTTTTACATGGGGACGTGGGGTTAAAGTAATTATTACCAGAGCTTCTCGGTGATATTAGTCCCGTCCGAACGTGCCATCTCGGTAATCATTTCGGACAATGTCAGTAAAGATTACGGCGACTTTTACCTTCTGTAAAAAGGTCCGGAAAAATTACCTCAGGTAATACTGATCCCGTCCGAATAGACCCGCTGTAAATATGTACGGTAAAATTCCGTCATTTCCTGTTTAAAAGTAGTATTTGGCACGTTTTGCAAGCATGGAGGCGCTTGAAACAGGAAGCGACGTCATACGCACATGACGACAAGGAGGTTACTGTGGTGCGTAAAGCGAGTTACCCCTCCCACTTCTGCTAGTTTTACTGATATGTCTCGTCCCGTGCGAATTGGCCAATTAATATTACAGACGTCCTGAGGTAAAATCGCATCACTCCACGTCCCTGCGTAAAACTAATCCCGTCCGAATAGTGCTAAAGACCACCAAGACATGGCTGGATATTTGCATATTCAAATGTCATAGATATTCAAAAAGCTTGTGCATGTGTCTGAAGCCTTAAATGCATGTGTTGAGATGAACAGAGCTCATAGTGTAAAAGCTGATTCAACAACGGTACAAATCCTACAGATATCTATTTAGTACTAAATAAGTGACACTCCTGCTGCCTAGTTCTGTGTCACCTAGTCTCTATAACAGAACCAGATCTTAACCAGAAACATTGGTTTGGTTCCAGCAACAAAACCCTGCTGGTTTGGAAACAAAAAGTGGTGATGATAAGGGTTGTGTAACGATTAACAATGAGGTGTTTGAATAAAAATTCCAGATGTGTTACAATGCGATATCATTGTTGTTGTGGTCAAACATTCATACACCAAAAACATGGGCAAACTTGTAGAGCTGGGTTAGCAGTAATATTTAAATATGCCACATTGATGTGGAAAAACAACAAAATAAACTTTGCATTGTCTGATAACTAGAAGAGACTGGTCCAGAACGGGGGATAATGCTCCATGTGTAGTGTGTAATCGAGTAGATTATAAGATAGAAAGTAATAGAATAGATATAATACTTTTTTCAGCTAGCTTTAATGGGTTAACACTTGAAAAAAAAAAAAAAAAAAGAAAACCTTCCTATCCTTTATAACTATATGGAGTTATATCTCACTTCTAGCCTTTCAAAGGTTTAACGGCAGCACAGAAGCGCATTACCAATGAAACACATCCATCATTAGCAAGGATGTAAGATCGTGTCTCAGAAGTCAGGCAATTCTTATCCTCCTCATTAACCTTGGAGAAAATAACCTTGTGCTGATGAATATTTTTAGTTTAGATGCTATGTAGTCTATTGGGAGTTTACTGTGATTAGATTGTCCCAATCTGGCAACCAAACCCCACACAGATCATGATTTGTCCATGTCCATGTGAGTAAATCTGAAGAACATTTGTGCACTTTGCAGAGCAGTGGCACAACAGGTTGAGTTACTGCATCACAGCTCCAGGGTCCCTGTTACAGGTAACAGATGGCTATGCTAACTAGTGGTGTGTGTATGTGTGTGTTTGCATGGAGCCCAGTAATGGGCTGATGTCCCATCCAGGGTGTTCCTGGGATAGTCTCCAGATTCCCCATGACCCTGACAAGTTACAAAAGATGAATCAATGAAAAAAAAAAAAAGTTGCATATCTATCTATCTATCTATCTATCTATCTATCTATCTATCTATCTATCTATCTATCTATCTATCTATCTATCTATCTATCTATCTATCTATCTATATATATATATATATATATATATATATGTTGCATATCTATATGTATATATATATATTGATATGCAACATATATATATATATAATCTTTTCCTTTTATTTATTTTAGGATTTATGTAGGATTAAACTACAATTAAGATGTTATATTAAAATAAAGCATTAATCCACTAGAAATAACAGCACCCTTGAAGTGACGATGCTTATTCCAGTAACGTCTCACCGGTGTCTCTATGATTCAGCTGCCTCTTTTTCTCCTTATTATCACAACTGGATTTTAAGACATTTGAGTCAGATTTTAAGACATTTGAGTGCTTGCATTCAGTAATGCTGTGCAAGGCAGGAAGACAGGAAGGTGACTTTGTTCAAATTAGATTTAGTTTTCATAAGATCAAAATACTGTTGCTCTGAGATTCACTGTGTCTAAGAGAGAGAGAGAGAGAGAGAGAGAGAGAGAGAGAGAGAGAGAGAGAGAGAGAGAGAGGGTCTCCCCAGGCATAAAATGGAGGAAAGAGGCTTAGCGATGATGTGTAGGAGGCTGAAGAGTGCGAGGAATTGAGAAGAGGGATTAGAGGACTTGTAGAAAATAAGAATGTTCCATTAGAGAGACAAACGTCACAACTGACGTCTGTCCCTTCACCCTTCCCTCCTTCCCTTTCATGACTCTTTCTTCATAATGACACTCATGAGAGGAGGCAGTTATGAATCAGTAAGCAGACAGAGTTCAAACCAGACATAACAAAACAGTCTACAACTGAAAACATTCCTACATGTATGCACTGTTTGTTCATATCAAATAGCAGCTAATCTAATCCAAGGAATTAAAACATCATGCTGTTCATCTCACATCTAATGTGTGTTGAACAGGTTTTCCATTAGAGTATTTGTCTTGCTTAGTGTTTGTGTAGAGCTGCAATGGCTAAAGTTCAAATAAATACCAGCAGTAGAAAACAATAGTCTGTGGTCACTTAGAAAAAAAAACCTTCAATGAAATGTCAGACTGGAAGAAAGAAAACATTACTGATGGGTCACTGGTGAGATGGTTCCATTATGCTTACTCTTGTTTGTATCTTTCACACTCTTCTCTCTCTTTTTCTCTGTCTTTCTCACACGCACACACACAGCTGGACCTGCTCAGGTTTGTCTATTCTAACTAAATGCTAGCAGCTGCCAGCTGATGTGTCTGAGAGTTAGGATCGGTGTCCTACAGTGAGTCAGCTGCTCCAAATCCAACTGGTAGACCAGGAGAGAAATGTACAATGGACATCCTTCTTGACTTTCAGACCCGGAGACACAGACATTCATCCATAAATCAAACTAAAGCGGGTAAAACCTACAGACAGCGTTTGTCGTTATATTTAGCGCACGCAGAACAAAGTGTTCCTCCAGGACCCTGATGCTACATAAAAACACAGAACTACTTCATGCAAAGCTAACACTTGAACCAATGGTTATTTTATGCTATGTAACATTTCTATCATGATCGGAGACTCCGACCCTTCCACGTGGTACGAGGGCTCGATAAATGCCCTCACCAGCTCTCAAGCCTTCTAAACATCTGTGGGAGATTTTGCTAGAGCTTTATGAAAAATGGTGTTTATTCCTTACTGTACAGTTCCAGTTTGAATCTAAGCCTCACTAAAGCTGCTCGTACTTTGTCGCCTCTTAGTTCGTTAGCTATGTCAGCTGAGATCTAACACTGATTGTGTAATGCTGTAGCAGTTAAAACCTGCCACAACTACAACTTTTAATATTATACAACATATGCTAATGATACCAGAAAGCACAACATAATGTGTGCACTGTGCCTTTGTTTCCTCACATTAAGCTAAACAAATTCGTTTTAACTGCCTTCAGCCTCAGAGTCAGTGAGCCAGTGACCTGTAATAGCCCTCGTTCTTCAGGTATGTTTTGTGCAACAACGATAATAATAATAATAATAATAATAATAATAATAATAATAATAATAATAATAATAATAATAATAATTATTATTATTATTATTATTATTATTATTATTATTATTATTAATATTATTATTATTACTAGATAGATGAATAATTATTATTATTACAGTACATAAATAATTATACAGCATACAACATGCAGTGAAAGGCTTTTTACAACTGTCTGTGCTATGAAAATAAGTTAAAATAAAAATAATGGAATTGAAAAGTGAAAAATAGAATTAAAATATAATTAGCTGTCTGAGGAATAATAAATGGAAAATATATGTAGAAATATATAGCATACGGTTACAAAACAATGATGGATAATAATAATAATAATAATAATAATAATAATAATAATAATAATAATAATAATAATAATAATAGTGTATGCAAATGGAACATGAGGCATGTGTCATGTGTCGTCTCTGGAGCTATGGGTCTACAGCCAGTGTGTTCTGTCAGGTTTCCTCACATCTCCTCAGGATCCCATGCTCTCACTCCTAATTCCTGGGTAGGGAACTAAACCAATCACTGAGGGGTTCATTCTCAGTGCTGGGTCCAAGCTCGGTTAAAATAAGAGGGTTGCGTCACAAAGGACATCCAGTGTTAAAGCCAGAGAGAAAGAGAGAGAGAGAGAGAGAGAGAGAGAGAGAGAGAGAGAGAGAGAGAGAAAGAGAGAGAGAGAAATCACATATCCAGTGGTTTATTGTCATGTGGGTAAAGTTCTATTTAAAATCCAATTACAATTTGGATAGGTAGTGAATAAGAGATAACGCTCAGGTTTTATATACGGCCGCTCAACTGAACGAAGCACAGACCGTTTGTTTATTGCTGTGCCATTCTGTTTGAATTTTAATTTCAGATTGCAGACTGAAAGAAAGAGCCGAGTGACCCCCCCCCCCCCCCCGCATGGTAAGATACTCCGAGGCAGCTGTTTAATGTGCTAACAGAACATGTAGCAGTCTTTAAGGACAGACGTGGTGTATTTTACCCCCAGCCTGAGATTCAAACAATATCCACTTGGGGCTCAAACACCAAAAGAACAAAACATCATCTTTTCTATCTACATAGATAGATACATTGATTACACAAGCAACAGTTACCTCATGGAGCAAACGTATTTAGTGTTTTTTTATGTAGTCTTAAAGTTAAAAATGTCATGGTTATGCAGATACTGTATTGTTGCTGAACTACATTACCCATCAGCCACAGCATGTCACATGATCATGGCCCAACGATCACTCTCAAATGCTTCATGTTTATACCAAATTAGCATTATTAATTAAGTTCTAGTTTCTGCGACGATCTTTTGTTGTTATTGTTGTTGTTCTAAATTAGTCATTTAGATAGTTCAGGTTTCTTGTTCCTTGTGTTCACTATTTTTTTGTTTTGCATTTCATACAGTAAAAATCTGCATCCATCATCGCTTCTTATCTCTGACAGAAAAATTTAATGTGTTTAATTCACCCAATGTCCTATTTTCATTTAAACATGATTTGATACTTAAAAAGAAGGATAAAAGCTTTTTTTGTTCTTTTAAAGCAAAACATTATTGAATATCTCTAAGTTTGCGACATTCCCATAACTCGAAGCTAAAAGCAGGCTAGCTTTAGTTAAACCTAGCACATGAAAGTTAGCATATTAAAAACTAATAAAGCTGAAAGCTGTCCGGACATGTTTGTCACTTCTAATGAACTTCATGCCTTCATGATTAGCTTTAAGTATGTCGTGTAGCAGAAGAATGTCGCTGCCGATAACATTAGCATATGATATTTTTTCGTCATTGATGAAACATTTCGGTTAGATGATTTAGCCTTTGGAAGCATAAGAAGAAGAAAACACAGAGAAAAGTATAAATATCCCCCAGAAATATGTAAGTATAGTATTGAGATACATTTATATTATTGTCTACAGTTGCAGTATTGTCTATTTCTGCTTAATATTATTTATTTTTTATATTATTCTTTTAATAATATTTGAGTTTGAGGCTTTATAATGACAGTGTTGTAGGTCAGTAACATTTCACAAGCTGTCATGTTGAATTCCAAAAGGTTAAGAAACTTTCTCTCTCTCTCTCTCTCTCTCTCTCTCTCTCTCTCTCTCTCTCTCTCTCTCTCTCTCTCTCTCTCTCTCTCTCTCTCTCTCTGTGTGTGTGTGTGTGTGTGTGTGTGTGTGTGTGTGTGTGTGTGTGTGTGTGTGTGTGTGTGTGTGTGTGTGTGTGTGTGTGTGTGTGTGTTCTAGAGTGCACTAAACTCATAAATTCATATTGATTAACTTCACAGATCATTAGGGGCTCATTGCTTCAGCACATCTTTGCTCATTATAACTTACTTCCTCTCTCTCTCTCTCTCTCTCTCTCTCTCTCTCTCTCTCTCTCTCTCTCTCTCTCTCTCTCTCTCACACACACACACACACACACACACACACACACACACACACACACACACACACACACACACACACACACACACACACACACATCCCTAATGAATGCCTAGAATAGCCATAGTGAGATATAAATGGGATTTTTCAGGTTCTTTGGGCAAACAGATTCATGCACATAATGGATGAGTCAGAAGCTGTAAAATACACACAGGATTATTGGCACAGATCTGTTTAGAATGAACTATCAAGACTCTAGACAGATGAAATAAATTTTCTTTCACATATAGTAAAAGTGAATAAATTCTGATCTTAAGACTGTTGAGAAAAACTGATTCTAGCACAGAAAAGTCTTCAAAAACATGCTGTTGGTTTCAATAGTAAGTCTTAGGAAAAACAAAAATATGCAGCTTATCATAATTACTAAAAAACCCGAAAAGCACAACCTCTATTGTTCAAATACATGAATTGTGGATGTTGCATAACACTGAACAGTTACAAAGTGCAATGTGTTGTTCAGTAAAACAATTCTAATCACTTCCAGATGACTGAGGGATTAGAACATACAATGTCTGACTTACAAACGCAACATACTCCTTTTAAATAGTTTGCAGTTAATGCACTTAATTTGCAGTTAAAAGGATCCTGGAGGTTGGGGCTGCTGCAGCATCCTCAGAGCCTCTATATCCTGTCTTCTTGTGCTCAGAACATGAGCACTACAGTAAAGCATGGTGGTGGTAGCATCATATTTTGTAAAAACCCGTTAATGGAATAAAAGATAAATGGAGACAAATATAGAGCAAGCCTAGAAGAAAATCTAGAGGATACTTGAGACTTGAGTAGAGTTTTTACCTTCTGACTGGACAAAGATTCTTGACTTATTGCCAAACATACACTAAAACAGAGGCGGTTCTGGACCTTTATTATGGTGGCTTCAGCCCCCTGTCTGTAATCTCAGCCACCCTAAAACTATAAGTATACTTTTTACTATCAAAAATAAAAAAGATGTTAAAATGCAGGACATGTCGACGATGTAAAAAAAAGTTATTTATCAGTTTGATCCAAGAGCGATTTTTTTTACTTTGCTTTTACACGCGTGTGTTGTAGTCTTTCAAAAGTGCGTCATCAGCTGTCCGCTTTATGTGAACATAGAAACACAGGTACGCGCAGCGTGCACGCGCAGTCAGAGCTGGAGGCGTTTATCTATAACGTTAATCGGAAAGACGCAAAGACGGCAACCAAAACTAGAGAAATGTCACTATTCTTATTACCAGAGTTGATAGAACAAACAAAATATTAATGCAAACAATCCATTCAATATTAAATAAAAATAACATTTATTGATTCGGTCTTTGTTTTGTGAATATTTGTTTATTAATGACGTCATTCATCGGACACACTGTTTGTAGAGAACGCACACATACATGAACTGATCTGATTCGGGACTGGCATCATTACATCATGCATAAAATTTTGGTGTCCACTTTTGCCATTTTAAATAATACCATAACTTTTGGCTTATACTATGTAGTCATATAATATATAATATATATAATATAAAACTCTTCTTGTTTTAAATTCTCACTGAGGGATACTCACTAAAACCCCCCTAACGATGAAACCCTAGAACTGCCCCTGCACTAAAACCAAGAACCTGATGTTATTAGTGCAGGTCAGTCAAATCTTACACTCAATCTGATTACGACTTGAAATCGATATTAACTAAAGATGTCCATCTAGTCTGGTATCGTTCAGTTTGAGTAAATTTGCCATGTACATTTTTTTTTAAAGATTTGCCAAGAAGGTTATTATATAAAAAGTAATTATGTGTAGAGGTGAATATTTTTGCAACCAACAAATGTTTGAAAATGTTTGCTTGAAATTTTGTCAGATGCCAAAATAAATCACTCTTACACTAGATATTGTTCTGTCCAACACAGACACACTTACACTCTGAACTTTTTAATTTAATGAGAATTTATTTGATTTTACTCATTTTCCCATAGGCAAGAGACTGGAATTTACTCCCATCTGGTTGTGTCCATGTTCAGTATTATATGTCTTTGTCATGTCTCACTCCCCAGTGGTGCTTAATATGAAGCGCTTATGAAAGTAGACACTCAGCGCTTTAAGAATTTGTAGACTATCATAAGTATTTTGTTTTCTCTAGCACTATCTATCTCTACCTTCAAAGTAATTGATGATATCAAACCCAGTACGTTTCTATGAGATGCCCCAAGTGCTGATAATAAATATGACATTATACTTTTATCAACTTCTAAAATTCTGTGTAAGGTTGTGACTATTTTTTATATCAGAAAATAATTCGTTCGTTTATACTGAAGTCACGGAACACCGGTACTTATACGTACTTATTAAAAAAAAGCTTTGAAAGGAAAAAAAAAACTAATTATGTGAACAACATAATGTAGGAAATTTCAAGGAGTCGAATATGTATGCAGTTTGCTGTATGCAGTTTGCTGTATGTTACATGCTACATGTTATTATATGTAATTAAATATTGGCACCATGACTTCACATTCCATTCTTACCTTTATATCCAGCATTAACATTCATAATGTGTGTGTGTGTGTGTGTGTGTGTGTGTGTGTGTGTTTGTGTGTGTGAGGGAGAGAGAGAGAGCTCTGTAACTAATCGATCGGCTCTGTAAGGCCAAAGCACAGAGCAGAACACCCATGACGAGTATAGACACAAGGGTGTGTGTAGGAGGACAAAGGCCGTGACATCAAATGCATCAACAACCATGTCATGTGTCAGCTATATTTGTGTGCTCAACACACTCTAACACCTGGGTCCAATTCACACCGGCTTTGTTTATCTGCGTAGCCGCAGACTATTGCTTGACGTTGTTACATAGCCTAAGAATAAAATATGTGCTACGTTGTGTGTTGCATCAGTTCCATATTTACACACACGTGATATTCACTCCCACATCACTCACCATCAGTAGACCTGATGCAAATTCCACATGAATGTGAATGTAATACGAATTCCAGATTCCAACTCATGCATGTATCCATCTTGAACCATTCCAGTGTTGTGAATTGGTCTCTCTTATCAACAAGGTGTAACCTCCTACAAAAATGTTGTTTTTGTTTGTTTTGTTTCTCACACCACTCTGTTTAAATCTAGAGATGTTGTGTGCGCTACCATCTGCTACCGAAAATCATGCCACAATCACAGAGATAACTTTTTCTTTATTCTTTCTTCATGCATGTATTTTTGCATTGGGCTGCTACCATATTATAGATAGATAGATAGATAGATAGATAGATAGATAGATAGATAGATAGATAGATAGATAGATAGATAGATAGATAGATAGATAGAAGACATTAACAGATAGATAGATAGATAGATAGATAGATAGATAGATAGATAGATAGATAGATAGATAGATAGATAGATAGATAGATAGATAGAAGACATATTAACAGATAGATAGATAGATAGATAGATAGATAGATAGATAGATAGATAGATAGATAGATAGATAGATAGATAGATAGATGTTTGTATGGGTGGTTGGTTGGATGGATTTATGAATGGATGGATGGATGGGTGGTTGGATGGATGGATGGATGGGTGGATGGATGGATGGATGGATGGATGGATTGCCAAATCACTGAACCAGTACCAGCACTATAAACACACATATGCTTATTTATTCCTATAGCCCAAGTGAAATATAAGTAGGATTTCATCCTTTACGGCAATCAGAACAAGAGCTTGATCGAGTTATTTTCAAACCACCTAAACATTTTTCTTCAGCTGGAGCACCTGTAGTTAATTCTCTCTTAAATGTAGAAGAACCGATTTCGGTCACAGAGGCTAAACTTAGTCTTTCCCAATTCCACATATTTCATGTTATTTTAGATTTCCTGTCCATTCAGGTACCTGCAGTATTTCCAAGGGCCTCTTTTCTGGTTGATAGCTTGACATGTTGCTTCAGTATTTCTATCTAATTCTCAGTGTTATTCTCCTTGTCTATTTTCTGAAGTGCTCCAAAGTGCTCACATCCCCGCAATATAATGCTAATCACCGATAAATGCTTCACAGCTAGAAAGCCTAACACTTTACAATCCTGTTCAACAACTTATAGGTAACTGTGCAGGACCTACGCAAGAACGTAGCATCGGTATTTAAGTTAGTTACTGAGTAATTAACTAGTATTATTTCTTATTTTATAATTTATACAAATATGATGTGTTAACAAAGAACTACTTATTTGTTTCTTGTATAGTTTCCATGAGCTGATGAACAGTATTAGTTAACTGTTAGAAAGGGCTGGTCCATACATAGCACTGATCGTTATTGACCAAACAGTTTAACATTTGTTTTATTTGATCAGAAATAACTCCTTTAATGCTGGAAATGTGGAGGTCTACGGTTTATTTTCTGAAGTGTAGGGGAAAAATATCTAATCATAATCTAATTATGATAACTGGCCAATCAGAAGCTTCTGACCATAAATAAATAACTCGATTTCTGGGGTCTTCCAGACTGTCAAAGGTGACCGTCAATGTTGGTAAACTTTTGACCCAAGAAATAAATTTTGTAAACTAACTGACCTCCTACTCTCATCTCTCTCTCTCACTCATTTTCTACCGCTTATCCGAACTACCTCGTGTCACGGGGAGCCTGTTCCTATCTCAGGCGTCATCGGGCATCGAGGCAGGATACACCCTGGACGGAGTGCCAACCCATCGCAGGGCACACACACACTCTCATTCACACACACACTCACACACTACGGACAATTTTCCAGAGATGCCAATCAACCTACCATGCATGTCTTTGGACCGGGGGAGGAAACCGGAGTACCCGGAGGAAACCCCCGAGGCACGGGGAGAACATGCCTACTCCACACACACAAGGCGGAGGCGGGAATCGAACCCCAACCCTGGAGGTGTGAGGCAAACGTGCTAACCACTAAGCCACCGTGCCCCAACTGACCTCCTAATTGCAATTAAACTTTCAGTCTCAACTGAATTTAGGTTAATGATGGTACATGCACTTAATACAGTAAAGCCACATGTTTATTGTCCTTAAAGAACCTCACAGCTGCATTGCTTCCTTCCCAAACATAAACCGATAGCCAAACCAGCATGTGCGCCACCATGTACTGCAGCTAAAGTGGCACACGACACCAACATCCTGATTACATGCATTATTCAGCATCATTATATAATCTTCCAGCAAGCTCAACTTTCCCCAACTCGATAAGAGAGCGACAAAGTCAGGAATCTCCTTCATCTAACCAGGTCATTCTACACCCTCTTGTCTTTGCCTGAATTTATCTATTTTATGCAACACTCCTCCTGAGTGTTAGCATTGCGTAACACCTCATCTCTGTTTCCTGAGTTCATTCTCTGTCTCAGCCGCTGTAATTGAATGCATTGTTATGTGTCGACTGAGGTGGTGGCTAAATTTAATTCCTCCTCCTGCTTTCTAGCTGGCAATGTAAATTACAACCGCCCACTTGCCACAGCCTCTCAGACCCATAACCCTGTGTAATCAAGGGTGGAATTATGGGTATTGAAATGTAAGGTCTGAGGAGGCAAGGAAATCACAAGGGAAGAAAATCAGCCTGAGATTACTATACATATATATATATGTGTGTGTGTGTGTGTGTGTGTGTGTGTGTGTGTGTGTGTGTGTGTGTGTGTGTGTGTGCAAAAGCTGCACACACGTTGTGTGGGTATCTGCTTTCAGTTCCATTCAAAGCTTAGATAAATATGCAAATGCAAATAAAATCTGACTTTCTAGGTCTAAAGGGACTGTCTTTTTTTTTTTTTTGAATAAAAAAACAAAACATAATACTTACAGACTTACAAAGCTTACAAACCACTTACAGAATTCAAACTCACACCAAACTCACAGTCAAAACAAAAGTCATCATTTAATTGTTTTCATTTCTTCTGGTCACAGAAAAATGCATTAGGCCATTTGTTTAATCTGTGTTTGATCTAAATTTTTTTTCCTCCTAAAGTCCAAAGTCATGCATTGTATGCTGTTTGGCATCTCTAAATTGTATAATAGTGCATGATGATTGTGTTTTTTTTTTCCATTGTGGTCCAAAAATGGGGGGCACGGTGGCTTAGCGGTTAGCACGTTCGCCTCACACCTCCAAGGTTGGGGGTTCGATTCCCGCCTCCTCCTTGTGTGTGTGGAGTTTTCATGTTCTCCCCGTGCCTCGGGGGTTTCCTCCGGGTACTCCGGTTTCCTCCCCCTGTCCAAAGACATGCATGGTAGGTTGATTGGTGTCTCTATAAAATTGTCCGTAGTGTGTGTGTGAGTGAATGAGGGTGTGTGTGTGTGTGTGTGCCCTGTGATGGGTTGGCACTCCATCCAGGGTGTATCCTGCCTCGATGCCCGATGACGCCTGAGATAGGCACAGGCTCCCCGTGACCCGAGAAGTTCGGATAAGTGGTAGAAAATGAATGAATGAATGAATGGTCCAAAAATTTGGTTAAGGAGCAACATCATATCTCTTGGACTCCTATTTGCATAGATGTAATTATCTTTCCTTATATTTAACGCTAAGCTTAAGACTATGGTTCTTTTTTTGTAAATCTTAGTCTAAAGTGACCATTATTTTTTTCTGGTGGTCTGTGACTGTTCTATAATGACTGATTGTTCTATAATGACTGATTGTTCTATAATGACTGTGACTGATCTATAATGTACTGTATGTACAGATATTTATGCTACTCGGCATCATTTTATTATTATATTTCTTCTTTGCATAAAATGACCTTAATAACATTATTTTGTTTCAAGCCTCAAATCTGTTCATTTCACTAACTTTCTTAAGCGTCTGATCTACAGAAAAAACGTCTGATTTGTTCACAGCCAATTATAACTAAAGCATACACATGACTTCCAGATGTTGTACAAAGATGTGAAAAGTTTTGGTAAATCACTCACAAGACAGAGACATGTTCATGATCATTCTGATCTTATTCTCTCTGAGATTGTTTTTGTTTTGTTTTGTTTATTTCAAATGAACATTCATCTGCGATGGGTTGGCACTCCGTCCAGGGTGTATCCTGCCTCGATGCCCGATGACGCCTGAGATAGGCACAGGCTCCCCGTGACCCGAGAAGATCGGATAAGCGGTAGAAAATGAATGAACGAATGAACATTCATGGTAGTCATATGTAAAGACAGTTTAAATAAGTTTAGTTCAAGAGTGTTCAATTTAAACTAAAAGTTCCATTCATTGTTGAAGAGAACCAGGTTGCTTTGGATGGATGGATGCTTTGCTCTGTTATGCCATGTTTACTCATTTAAACCCATGAAACTTCCCCTTTACAGTTAGTAAAAAGAAACTCTTTCTACATTGTAAAACAGGATGAAAGCCCGAATCAGAGTTTGTGCATTTGTACTTGTTTATATCTTTAAATACTGTATGAAACCAGCAGGCGTAAAAAAAAGCTGCAGCTGCTTAAATTTGTGGTAGCGACAGCATGTTTTCACTGCTTAGTCCATATGTTCATTATTATGGGATCGTCGTTCTCTCTCGCGTCAATGTCAATGATCGAAACGTCACGTCGTAGAAGATCTTAGTTATTTAGTAACAAAAAAAAAACCAACTCTTTAATATAGAGAAATTCATAAGCAATCGAAGAATACAACCCTGGTTCACTAGGTCATAGACTGGGAATACTATCAGTCTAAAAACTCTGTCTGAGAGGCAATTATAGCAGGAAAAGCACACAAACTACAAAAAATATGTTTTTTTGTGCTAGTGCTAGTTTACATTCATGTTGACAGCTGTTCAGACATCTAGAAGAAGATTATTCTACCACACAGGTGCCCGGAAACAGAAGAGACTGGAAGCGGTTCTGGAAGATTGGATGAAGCAATAGTTTTGTACAGTAGGAATTATTGTGGAGAGAGCGTACTGTAGCAATCAGGCGGTGTGGAGTAATTTAGTAAGGTTGGAAACAAATCGAGCAGCTTTATCGTGAGGCCGACCTGCCGAGAGTCCAGTCTGATTCACCGGTTTGACATATTGTAAAGGGAAAATTGAGATAAGTCAGATTAGCGATGTGAGAAGATAAAGACATTTGATTGTGCACAGTTAGATCATGACTGTGAGCAGTGACTGAAGGTGAAGTCCACGAATTGTACCGAAAGATCGGAAGATGCCGACATGTGGAACCTGGCAGTTCGGTCATGCTAGGATTACGTTTCGGCTGATGAGCTGTGATCTGAGATCTGAGCAGAAACCGTAGAGTCTGAGGGAGAGAAGGAAAAGATAAGTTGGGCGTCATCATATAGCAGTGGTATAGAAACCAATGTGAGGAGATGATCTTACCAAGAGATTGAGAACAGAAGAACAACAAATGATTGGGGCAGTGGTGGTGCAAATGGTTATGGCTCTGGGTAATCACAGGATTAGGGTTCAAGTCCCAGCACTGCCAAGCTTAAGCATTTGAGCATGGTCCTTATCCCTTTTCTGCTCTGGGGATGCTGTATCATGTCTGACCCTGTGCTCTGACCCCAACCTCCAAAGTTGGGATATGAGAAGTAATCATATGTACTGTATATGTGACAGTATTAAAGTTTCTATTCTATGTAGGAAGTGGTAGAACTCAGTGGTTAAGGTGTTGGACATCTGATGTTACTGTTACTTGCCACCATGCGGCCACTCCTGGGCCCCTGAGCAAGGCCCTTAACGCTCAGTTGCTCAGCAGTATAGATAAGATAAATGTAAGTCCCTCTGAATAAGGGTGTCTACCAAATGATATAAATGTAAACAAAAGAGGCCCAAGTACTGACCCTTGTCAAGTCAAGTCAAGAAGCTTCAATTGTAATTGTCAAGAAACAACGTTCCTCCAAGACCCCGGTGCTACATTGTCGCACGATACAGACGTGTATAGTAATCATGATATGTGAAATATACGACTGATCCTTTATCTTGTTGTCGGTGAGTCATTTAAAGTTTACGTCTTACTCTATTGGCAGATCATTTTGTTTGCACATTTAAGCCTGAAATTAGTCGACATGTTTAGAAACAGTCTTCATCATCTTGTTTCTATGTTATATAAATATGTGTTGTATAACTATGTCATAAAGATGTATTACTTTGCTGTAAAAAACATTGTTCGTACAGATGATGCAGGTCCAAACCATGATACAACCACCACCATGTTTTACAGATGGGAAAAGGATTTCATGCTGCATCGTACTGGTCTCGTTTAAACCACAAAAGTCTCATCCATTCATTCTGTATAATGTTTGTCCAATAGCCTTTCTTTCTTGTCTTTCTCAAACTGCACATGGACAGAAATGTTGTTTTCTCACCGTTGTTGCTCACTGAGGGTTCATGGACTCATAAATCAAGAACATTAGTCAATGAAAAAAGAGGCTTTTATTCACTTACATGTTACCTTAGGTTCATTTGTAAGCTTGTGGACTGTTATCACAATGAGTGACCCAAGCTGTCAGACTGTGGATTGGTGGAGTCTCATCTCTCTGGTTTTGTAATCTTTTTCTAGGTTAATTATAATCAACAACTCTTTTTCTAGGGGGGGTCACGGTGGCTTAGTGGTTAGCACTGTCGCCTCACATCTCCAGGGTCGGGGGTTCGATTCCCGCCTCCACCTTGTGTGTGTGGAGTTTGCATGTTCTCCCCGTGCCTCGGGGGTTTCCTCCGGGTACTCCGGTTTCCTCCCCCGGTCCAAAGACATGCATGGTAGGTTGATTGGCATCTCTGGAAAATTGTCCGTAGTGTGTGTGTGTGAGTGAATGAGAGTGTGTGTGTGCCATGCGATGGGTTGGCACTCCGTCCAGGGTGTATTCTGCCTCGATGCCCGATGACGCCTGAGATAGGCACAGGCTCCCCGTGACCCGAGGTAGTTCGGATAGAAAATGAATGAATGAATGAATGAACTATTTTTCTAGGACCCTTAGAAATCAATGCCATGCCACACTTAAGTAATCATTCACTAATTCTCTCATTTTCATCAATAAATAAATGACCCAGGATAATATTCTTGTTTCACTTGTTTAACTGGGTTCTTATCAACCTTTAATACTGGTGTGAAACCCTGATAATATTTGTGTAGCTCTAAAGGTTTCTCGAACCTCAGGCTAAAATGCATGGATGGTAAAAACAAACATTTCTTGGGGTCAGTTTTTAACATAAGACCCCTAGGTTTATATATTATTCTGTTTGAACATATCATGGGAGTTTTTGCTTTTCGGAAAAACTCTTTCCTGACTGTCAGAATGACAGAATTTTAAAGAAGCTGACAGAACTTTAATTATTTTTATTAACAGCCCTTACCCATTTTGTATGTTTCTGTGTTATGACGTTTTGTATATAGTGTCATAAAGACGTATGTGTGATACGTGAATATTCAAATAGTGCTAAACAAGCGCACGTCTGATTAGTTTACTGCATTAGCCACAACCGTGTAGAGATACAGTGATACACAGAAAGATCCAGAACACCGTGACATCCGTTTGTGTGTGTGTGTGTGTGTGTGTGTGTGTGTGTGTGTGTGTGTGTGTGTGTGTGTGTGGCAGGACGATGTGGCTTGTTAACTCACTGTTCTTTAGATCTTAGCTTGTGATTGCTGTTACATAACCAAGGTTTTTAATCACAACATCAAGAAAGCTGGAAGAACTTTTAAGCCTACTTTTAACTTTCTCTCATCCGCTCAGATGGTGAAAGAGCAGATATTATAGCGCTTTTAGTCTCGGCTCATGAGAGGTTTTATCTTAGCCGTGACAGCGTTGCGTAATTTTTCTGTTTTGATTTTTGGTGTTTGTGGTCGCTACTTTTATCTCAGTCAGTGTATATGTTCTTTGGCAAAGTTTGCACAAATGCCTTCTACAGTAAGTTCTTGTTCACTGACTTCTTCTCATTGTCTTCTTTTGTCTTTTGATCATCTTACTCCCCTATTTCCTTCTTTCCTCCTCCCGGTTGATTTGCTTTGTTCTACTTGCTTATCCTGTTTCTTCTTCTTCTTCTTCTTCTTCTTCTCTCTCTCTCTCTCTCTCTCTCATCTTTAATGCTGTAGTCAGTAGTGTAAATGTCAGGAAGTGATGGCTCCTCTGTAGGGAGCAGTGAAAGAAACAAGTGGCATTTCTGACACATCCTGGGAGACGCTGCCTGTCTGGACATGGCCTTAACTGAAACAGCTATACTCAGTCATCAGTGTTATGCAATATACACACAAAAAAATAAATAAATAAATAAATATACAAGGAGAGGTAGAGGAGGTAGATACAGTAGAGAGAGCGAGTGACCGGGAAAATGTTATTAATATAAATTCACAAAGTACTCGACAGGTTTGAAGCGAGTCCTGAGGTACATCCCAAATCTAACACTTTGTAGTATAAATAGTGCGAGTCATGTGATCACATTGAAAATCTTCCAAAAAGATGAAGAAGACAAAGTGCACTTTGAGTACCTGGATGATAGAATGTTGGACGATTTATTCCCTCAACAGCTACCAGGTATTGATGCTGTGTGACATTTTCAAGATGTCCGTCGACATCTGTGACGGTGGACGAGACGTCCTACGGATGTCTTTGAGATTAGCTTGCGATGTGTGATTTATTTTTCAACAAGATTTCTTTCATTTCATTTGCCATCGACTGGGAAATGGCTTATACTTCCTGTTAGTGAAAAGGCGTTTACAACCCTTCATATACTCGATGCTAGAGTATATAGTGCACGATGTGAGTGTGTAGTACATCATTTCGGATGTAGCTTATTTGGTAAAATTACACACTATGTACATATTAGCCATAATGCAATATCACGTTTCCAGAGGAGGACAGGTTTTGAGCTTGGTTCCTCTAAACCAGGGGTCGGCAACCCGCGGCTGTCAGGTGTCACGCATTGAGAGTGATAGTCACGCATTTGGGTGAGTGTTTCTCCCGCCACACATCGTATTTCTCACGCTATGACTATCATATAATTAATAAGCCGCAGCGCCCAAAATGTATCAGTCCGCACCGCTGTCTGGAACCGCGCAGGAATCAAGCGCGTCTCCCCTGAAGTTATTAATCGAGCCTGACACTTATCAGCCAATCAAAAAAGAGGCTACACAATAGCCAATCAGAAAATAGCAATATCCGGGAAAGATTTAACCCAACAAACAATGAAAAAAATTGGGGTTGGAGACGTCACGCTTACCTGTCTTCAAAACTTGAGAGCCGAACAGGACTCGATTAGACGTTGAACATTTTATTTGAAAGTAACCTTCAACCCAGCGTTAGTTCAAACTGTTCAAAATATTTTTGTTTGCCTGCAGAAATAAAATTTCGTTTACTCGGTAGCAGTTCATCGATTTCATAAATGCAACACTACATTAAGTGTACACTACAGTTTTCTCTACACTTTCCAAAAAGGTAAAAACCCATATATATGTAGTGTTATCTTCATTTTAGATGGCAAATGGGTTTTGTGGCTCCCTGTGTTTTTTTTTCTGTGGGAAACGGGTCCAAATGGCTCTTTGAGTGTTTAAGGTTGCCGACCCCTGGTATAAATGTTTCTCATGTTATGGAGTGTCACTGGACACTGGCTAGCTCATCTAACTCTAAATCCATATCCAGATTTATATAAAGCTGCTTATGTTCAGTGCTAAAAGACTTATATAAACAACATAAATAAAATATCTAAAAATGTGATTTTTTTTTGGTAAAGAAGGACACCTTTGGTATGTGGTACGATGCACTTTTTCAACTCTTTCATGCACACACACACACACACACACACACACACACACACACACACACACACACACAAACACAGAGGGGAAGGATAGGCCGTGTGTAGCACAAGGTCTCGGTTTGACACAGATGATCCCTGTTGATCTATAACGTCCCTTCAAAGCTGTCAAAGTGCATAAACAGCAAGGTCAGTCTCAATATGTGACCTTTAACCTTAGATATCCCTTAGGGATTTGTGTGTTTGTGTGTGTGTGTGTGGTTGGGGGTCTGGACATAGCTTTAATTAGTGACATTAATATTTATGTCAATAGAAGGGTCTCTTAAGGATAGTAGAACTAACTGTGTGTTTGTGTGTTTGTGTGTGTGTGTGTGTGTGTGTGTGTGTGTGTGTGTGTGTGTGTGTGTGTGTGTGTGTGTGATTCTTTTTTCAGATTTCTCAGAGTTCATTATATGATTATTGTGCTTTTCTCCCACTAACCTACTTAAATTGAAACTCAAGCAAAGGATTCTTCCTTTTTAAACTCCTACACTGAAGACACAGAGACATAATGACTTTTTATAAGAGAGCTCAGGCTGCATGTGTATCGTGTCGATGTCACACGACGCTTAGCTCAAATCTGCAGAACGATTAACTGTGAACATTTCCGACTTTCATCAAATATCATCAAGTTTGCTTGATTTTTTTTTGCATTAATATTCTGCTGCTTGCCAAACTCTGAACTCCCATGGGGACTGATTTTTAATCTATCTTTACTCTATCTTTATATTTTATCTCCTACTTTTGCTGCTCTTTCTGCTTTCATCTCCGGTTTCTTACTTTATTACGTTGTATTTTGTTTATGGAGCTCAAACTGTGGCCCCATGATGTTTCTTAGACACCTCTCTGTCTCCCTTCATCTTATCTTCACTCCTGCTGTCTCCCTTCAAAAAAACAAAAAACCCCAAGTCTAAGAGTCTCCATCCTAATTACCTGCAGCCTCTTTTCTCTTCTGTTCTTCTTTCATTACTTAAAACCTTCCACCCTAAAACCTTTCCCTTTGAATCAGTGACACATGGTGTCTCTCATCTGCAGATTTTTTTCCCTACCTAAATGACACACAGTTGGACGATTAAACCCCAGTAATCTTATATCAGATTAAATATTTCCTTTTTTCTTGATGAAGGCCAAGTCCGAATCAATAATTGTTTGACAACGCAGTAAGAGCAGAAGCCAGAAACCAGAGCAGAACTCGTACAGAAATATCCTTCCAAAGAGGTTTTATTTATAACACATAACCACAGGGGGGAAAAAGCTCTTTTCTGGAAACCTGCTAAAAGCATTTCTCCATTTGTGATTCTCTCTCTCTCTCTCTCTCTCTCTCTCTCTCTCTCTCTCTCTCTCTCTCTCTCTCTCTCTCTCTCTCTCCATATGTTCCATCGATAAAACCCAAAGCAATCTCAGTGTTCAGTACAACATCTTACACAACAATGCTGATGAATCCTTGATTCTGATTGGTCAAATCCCCGGCTTACATGTAATCCACTCATTCTAATATGTTATAGTTTCTGTAGCGTATTAATTCACGTGACTTCTGCTTTAAGTAATATAATATATATATTTAAATAACTTTAAGTCATTTTCCACAAGAGTCGATTATTTTTCACTTTATGTGTGTTTCCTTGTCTATATTGCTATTCAGATTGTTATAATATGGTGGTTTTATATTTGACTGACGTCATTTCCACCTGCGAACCATGATGTGCTCCGTACTCCAATCCAGTAGGTGGCGGTAGAATTTCCACCTGTGGAAATTGCCTAATCGCTTCCCGACTTTTCCTTAGCACAGCTTTAGACGTAAGCGAGGTAGGTGTGATGTTTTGTTATGACGTATTTAGTGCTGGCTGCGTCGCATAGCAAGCTTAATTGTTGTTATTTGCGCGTATATTTGGAGTGTTTTATTAACTAGCTATATGAATTAGACTCGAGCGGGATTTTGAAACGGCAGGTTTCTTTCACACCGGTTAATAAAAATGCATAAAATGGTGGAATATGTTTTGAAAACATCATGCAGTTTACTTCGTAAAGGATATTTTCTTTTGTGTATGTGTTTGTGTATTAGTTGATAAGAAACGAGTACAGTGTTAATGAGGTCAGGGGTTCACTTTTGTCACAGAGACTACAGAGCTGAGTGCGTTATCGATGTGTATTAATCCTTTCCCGCCTTTAAAAACCTGCCTACATGGTTCATCAAAGCCTGTGGTATTGGGATTTCTTTGTTGTGTGAGACAAAGTAGGAAAATTTTTTGTATTATTAACTTATTTATGCAGTCTTGCTATATAATACTCACTCACTCACTCACTCATTTTCTACCGCTTATCCGAACTTCCTCGGGTCACGGGGAGCCTGTGCCTATCTCGGGCGTCATCGGGCATCGAGGCAGGATACACCCTGGACGGAGTGCCAACCCATCACATGGCACACACACACACACACACACTCTCATACACTACGGACAATTTTCCAATGATCCCAATCAACTTACCATGCATGTCTTTGGACCGGGGGAGGAAACCGGAGTACCCGGAGGAAACCCCCGAGGCACGTGGAGAACATGCAAACTCCACACACACAAGGCGGAGGCGGGAATCGAACCCCCAACCATGGAGGTGTGAGGTGAACGTGATAACCACTAAGCCACCGTGCCCCCCCCCCTTGCTATATAATAGTTGCTCCAAAATAATCTGTAGTTTAATTAAAACGTACAGATTTTAATCATACAGTCTCCAGGTGTCAGGGTTTTTTATTATTAGCATAATATTAGCATTTTCTAATATAATATCTAGTTTTTCAGAATCATGACCAACTGTGTTATTTTCAGAGGAGAAAAATAAGAGAAAATGGAGAAATATGGAGCTGTGATGAGATTAGTAGAAATCCTACAAGGAATACAAATGTGATTGTCCGCAAAGTGCCGTGATGTGCTGTAAAGGATAAATCACTTCAAGACGATAATAAATTGATAAATGACGATAATAATTTTAACCTTATAAAACAAAGTTGATTAATAACCTACTATCTCACCCTGCTTACATGTTAAAAAAAAACTTCTGCAGTGTTCCTATTCCCTTTACACAGATCATGCAGCTTTTCAAAGGTACAGTATACTGACTCTAACTAGACACATCTAGACATCTCACGTGAGGTTCACGTGACGCGAGCTGCTCGTCAACAACATTCCATCACCGTCTCTGCTCTCGCTTCAAAGTGCATCTGCTTCGGAGCGACGTGCCGTTTCTTGTTTGTTCTCCATCTTCCTCCAGACGTTTCGGTCGTCTTCAGAACGTTCTGTTTTCAAAATGGCATCATATTCTGATACGTACGGTATGTTCTCTGGCGGTATTTATATTTCGTTTCATCCGTCACGGTGTAAAAACCGGCTCGTAAGCTCAATAAGCTCGTTTATCCCTGATTATCATGTGCTGGCAACTTTTCTGGCAGACAAAGCCAAACATATAACAAGCCTTTTTAGAAATGGCAGCTTTATGTAAATAAATGATTTGACATATAAATCAGAATCAGGTTTATTGGCTAAGTTTGTTGACACACACAAGGGATTTGATTCCAGCTGTTTTTGAGTCAGTGAAAAGTACAGACATAAATAACACTATACTATACAAGACAATACGGACGACGTGATACAATATACACAGTATGATTATTAAATGATAAATATAAATATTATATTAATTAGAATAGAAGCCTTTATTATCGCCACATACTGTATACATTACAGAGGAATTCTTTTCTTCACATACCCCAACTAACGAGGTTGGGGTCAGAGTGCAGGGGCATCTATGATACAGCGCACCTGGAGCAGGGAGGGTTGAGTGCCTTGCTCAAGGGCCCTAAAGTGGCTGCTTGGCTGTGCTGGGCCTTGAACCCTCGATCTACAACCCAGAGCCTTAACCAGTTGAGCCACCACTGAGTTGAAGGTGGTATGGAAAAACTCCCGGAGATGATTTTAGGACGAGACCTTCAGAGGAACCAGACTAAATAAAAAAAACCCATCTTCATCCTGGTGACACCGGAGAGTGCGATTATTAATCATTTCATTTCTATAACCATGTACTACAACTATCGATCCCTGAACCAAGCTGTTAGGAAAGGAACGCTATAGTTGGTTGACCCTATAGTTATTTGTACCATCATCAGGTGGTGCAGATCCTGTTCCACCAGAAACCCCATCACGAACTCGGTGCGCAAACTCGTCCCTCAGTAAAATCATCTGCAGCAATTCTGATCCACAACTAGCATATATTTCTGAATCACATACTGTAGCAGCTATCACCTTGACATTTCCCTGCTGTTTTTCCTGAGTCCACCAAATTAATTTGTCCTGCTGGAGCTCACGGTCTCTTAGGAAGACCTCAGGGAAGAGTTCTTTGGAAAAAAATAAAAAAACAAAAACTTGCAGTGGTCTGGTCAGCAACCGCCAGAAGTGAGGCCAGAGGGCAAGGCGCTTTCCAAAAAAGGTCAGATGCCTCATCTCGTCTCTGTTGAGACCCTCATGTGTCATGGGACTGGAGGAGCAAAGAAGCCATCTGTAATATCACTGAAGCAGCAGAAAGAGTCTCACGAAGACTGACATGAGCAAGAAATAAGAGAGCCATGGGGGCAGGAGTGAGATGAACACCTGGACACAAGCCGGGTCACATTAAGGGTGGAGGATATTAAAAAGTTATCGAAATAGGTTTAAATCGAATATACTGTATGTTTGTGTCCTACATGTTCTTTTAAAGCTGTGGAAAAAAATGTCATGTCCTTTTTCCTCCATGTTCTTTTTCCATTTATCCAAACACACGCATGGATCTGGATATTGTATGTCGGTTACTCTGAAATACACCTGTGTGTGCATTTGTCCGTCCTTCCTGTGTTCCTTGGGTATGATCCGGAACCACTGCAACCCTGACCAGAAAATTATGCAAATTAGTGTTGAAAATGTGCACCTGGCAACAATGACCAACATGCATGCCTATACGTTTGTTTCTTGATCGACTTTTTTTTAAATTTTTGGATCAAATCGCACAAAACAAGGTTAATACATCCATCTATACCATGTTCTGTAGTGTTTATACAGAATTAGACTGGGTTGTTGGGAAGCTTGGAGGGCATGTGGGGCACAAAGAGGGAACATCATAGACAAGGTACAATCTCACACACACACACACACACACACACACACCTTTAGTATATAACACAGTGTTAAATAATGCTAAATTAAAAAATAAAAACAAACCAATAAATAATTAAGAGGGCAGTATTTTAGATTTTATCCCTGTCTCTTTTTTTTAATAGCTTTTTCCCCGTTTAATACAGAACACTTTTTGGGATGTGTACATGACATAAATGCAGTGTGTGCCTCAGGATGCCACAGATCTGCTTGTGTCATCCTAATTGGTAGGAGTTGATGGCAAATGGCCATGTTGAACTTCTGGGAGTCCTGTTTCCAAGGTAACTGGCAGCATGTTGCTGGCTACGGCAAGACCGATTCAAATGACATGACTATGTGGGAGACAAGCTACATTATTTCCGTCACTTTCTCCTCCAGGCTTTCAGATCTTTAATTCATTTAAGTTCGTTTCATTTTATTTACCGCATTCACTTCTAGCTCTATTCTCTCTTTCCATTTCTCTGTCTGTCTCTTTCTGTCCTGTTAAAGGGGGGAAAGTGGGGAGAATCTATTAGTACCTCCAGCTTAGAGAGCTTGAAGAATGGTGTTATTATCTGGTTCCATCTGGCTGAACAACAGAATCAACTGTTTTGGACAACCAGCATGTTGTAAAATCAACAAATATGTTTATGTAACACTGCTTTTGTCTTTGTTTTAATCAGTCGTTCATGGCCAAATCATTCTTTCATTGAAAACAGATGCACATGAATGAGCCTTCTTGCCAGAGCTGGATTTGTCCTCAAATGCAGTAAAGACTGCAGGGACAGAGTGGGAGAGCGAGTGGAAAGTGTGTGTGACTCTGACTAATGGGAATGAGTCACTCTGCAGAGCGGCCGCTAACAGAACATGTCTAATTCACCAAGCATGAAGCACCGGCATGACAAACAGATGTCACTCAGGTGTACGGACATGCTCTATTACCATCTCGCTTCCGTTCCGTTTACGTTCACGGTGGCCTGGATGTCATTTGTGGGAACGAAGGTCAAGCATCCATTCAAATACAAATTTCATTTGTCTCATAAATAACCATGCACAGTATGAGATTTAGTGTAGGGCAATGTTTATCGACTGTCCTGAACGATAGAAAGAAATTAAAATTAACACAAAAATTAAAAACAGAAAAATAGCACTCAAATATAAATAAAAAAAAATAAATAAAAATAGATTCAAAATCCTTAATTATCTGTACAGGCCCAAGGAAAATGATAGAAAATAGACGTATACCTATATTTGTATATGTGATGTGTTTGTGTCACAATCCTAAACTTTTGATTTTATTAAAAGTTTTTTGGTAAGAGTCTTTCCATGTGACATGATCTGATTTGGCAATATTTTCTTACAAGCTCATTCTAGATCCGTCAAACTCCTGTGTACAGCCATATTCAGCTCACTTTGCAGGTTCGGGTCTAGCACGTTCGCCTCACACCTCCATGGTCGGGGGTTTGATTCCCACCTCCGCCTTGTGTGTGTGTGGAGTTTGCATGTTCTACCCCGTGCATCGGAGGTTTCCTCCGGGTACTCCGGTTTCCTCCACCGGTCCAAAGACATGCATGGTAGGTTGATTGGCATCTCTGGAAAATTGTCCGTAGTGTGTGAGTGTGTGAGTGAATGAGAGTGTGTGTGTGCCCTGTGATGGGTTGGCACTCCGTCCAGGGTGTATCCTGCCTCGATGCCCGATGACGCCTGAGATAGGCACAGGCTCCCCGTGACCCGAGAAGATCGGATAAGCGGTAGAAATGAATGAATGAATGAATGAATGTATGCTTTGGGTTATTGTCATGCAGAAAGGTCAATTTATTTATCTTCAGCTTAAATGCTAATTCCCTCCACCTTGAAAAAAGTTCCAGTTGTGGCTGATGAAAAGCAGCCCTAAAGTGTGATGCTACCACCACCTTAGCATGGTGTACTTTTGGTCATGTTGTTTTTTTTCTTTAGAAATCTTTCTGATCGATTAATTTTTATTTATTGGAATTTCACATTGAAATTCTCGCTTTTCTTTTATATATGTCCCGAAAGTGGGAAAATACATCATTACAAATAACCAATTTGAAGAGAGTGGAAGACAAAGATTCTGGGAGTTTGAGATTCCAGAGATCTCAGAGTTAGTGTCACAACCCGAGGATGGAAGAAGACAGACCCGTATGCAGGATAGCTTCAAATGAAAGGGGTGACACTTAAAGACTAGACATAACAAAGGGGTAAACGTAACTAATGATTCCGCGCTGCCATCGGCAACGCGGCTCACTTAAATATAAAAAGACAATGATGACACAATAAGGATCAGGTGTGGAGACAGGGAGGGGCAGACAAAGGCGGGGCAGACACGTGACGAAGAAGATAAACAAAAGGCACGTGGCCAAAAGTCCGGGCTGAGTCCTGACAGTTAGCAATATCAACTTTGGGATAATGCAAAACTAGCACCATCGTATTTTGTGGTGTTAACCCTATAATTACTGTTTTATAGACATTTATTTTAAATCTCTCAATAATCTGCACCGCCTGTTGAAATCTGTTTGCACAGTAAAGCCCAGGGTCTATAAGATCTCAAAATGTCACTGAAAAGTTCATTTATGAGATTAATGTATTGTTCCCAAAGCTAGCATCTATCATACTAACCTGACTTTGTCATAATTACAGAAATTACATACTGGAAGTGATCTCCACCGGAAAAAGAAACAGTAGACTAATACATCTGACCTTATTAAGCTGTCAAAAAGAAGTGTGGACATTTATTTATAAGTCAATACGAGTTGACTATCCTGAATATCCACAGATCAGGTCTGTTTATGAAAAGCTCTACTGACAGGCCCTGAAGCCTGGGCGTTTCCTGATGGCCCTGTTCTGACAGAAGTGACATATCCCAGGGGAACAAGCCGTCATCGGGCGAGAGCAGACTACGGCCGGTAGCAGGACCTGCAGCTCCAGTGGTGTCTGGAGAAGCATCGACTCCTGTGGGGTTTTTTTTTTTTTTTTTAGGACATAGCTTGATACAGAGAGAGACCCAGTTATTCTGAGCTTTAATCCACTGTCCACATTTAATCCAGCCAGAGCAGAGGTCATGGCTAAAGATGTTACAGAGATATCCCTCTTCTTAAATTGGATCTCGTGTGAGTGTGTCTATAACAGACACAGTACAAGACACTAGCCTACTTATCAGTGATCCAGTGCTGAGACTTGTTTAATTCTGGTGAAATCTTTCAGACTAAAGACTTGTCTTGTTTTCTAAGACAGATGTGAATGAACATGATGCCAAGTTTTTGCCTTAAATAAGTAGTTTGAAGAAGCTTGACCTGTTCTGTTAATGTACTTTATTCCTGAACAAATGCAGACCCGAGTACGAGTCACGTTCACGTTCATGGGAACTCGCACCACCTCCTAAAGGTAGCCTCGGGTTCAGTAACGCCCTTGAACTCTCACTCGGTCCTTTTTCCTTTAAGGCAACAGTAATTAAAAGTGCTGACAGCTCAGTTTGCTGCCGATACAGAACAGATCCATACAAACCTCGTGACTTAAAGATAGCGCATTAGTTGAGTTGTGAATGTGTTATTGGTTTTATTGCTATAAGATCTCCTTTATCCTTTCAGTGGAAAGTAATACTGTAATGAATTCCCTCAGAAGAAAAAAGGTTGAAGGTCGGATTGACGTTTTCTGACCTGAGCTGTGGGAAGGGGAAAAAAAAACAAAAAAAAAAACATGGACGCCTGCATGGTTTTCCTTTGTTTGTATATAAGATCGGAGTTAATTGTGATGAGGGATGTATATTTTCCTTCTTTAAACAACTGTATGTTCAGTGTTCTAGATTCATTCATTCATTCATTTTCTACCGCTTATCCGAACTACTCGGGTCACGGGGAGCCTGTGCCTATCCCAGGTGTCATCGGGCATCGAGGCAGGATACACCCTGGACGGAGTGCCAACCCATCACATGGCACACACACATACACTCTCATACACTACGGACAATTTTCCAGAGATCCCAATCAACCTACCATGCATGTCTTTGGACCGGGGGAGGAAACCGGAGGAAACCCCCGAGGCACGTGGAGAACATGCAAACTCCACACACACAAGGCGGAGGCGGGAATCGAACCCCCAACCCTGAAGGTGTGAGGTGAACGTGATAACCCCTAAGCCACCGTGCGCCCCCCCCTCCCCCCCCCCGTTCTAGATTTAAAAACTGAATATATCTGTATGTTAATTGACCATGCTTGTTAAGAGTTCCGGGGTAGGATTTCTGAGCTAAGGGGGGTATTTTCTTTGTTTTTTTTTTCCTGGTCAGAGATCAGGAATTCTGACTAATGACCTCTAACATAACAATACATAAAGTTTTTTACTAAGTCTTTTATTAAGTCCTTATTAAAACCACAGAGACCAGCTCGTACGCAAAGTTAGAGGAAAGTGTAGGATGGACGCCGGGAAGCACATCATCACATCTATGCAAGTGAGAAATAAGAGCATATGAGCATGAAGACATCAAGCAGCATTTAGTCTCGGCCGATTCGTTACCTCTGAATGGACTCGTTCATCAAAAACAAATATGGAAACACAACAAACCATTAAGCTGATCATTTGTAAGAGGTTAAGAGTTCCTCATTATCATGTGTATGAAATAATTGAGAGAACGAATGTTTCCGTCATCGGTTTGTAAAAGTAAAAATAAACGAAAGGAACAGCTGGAGTGAAGCACTCACATGATGTGTCTATTACTGGATACTCATCCTGGTGTTTGAGAAAGCTATAGGCTCTTTTACTAACATCACTCCAGTCGATCAACTCCAGATGGGCTCCATGCCCAAGGCATCACTAACTGTGTTCTTTCCTCTTTTTTTTTTTTTTTTTTTTAATTCTTTCTCAGTGTGAAACAGCTCCCTGCAGTGTGTGCGTGTGAATGCAGGAGTGTAGAATGAATGCAATGTAGTCAGATGCAAAAGCTGGTTTTAAAGGGCAGTGCAAGGGTTTGTTTTCAAATGCAACCCAGATATTCTCTCCATTTTACCGATACTGTATCACTTCCAAATGAAACACTGAAATATATTATATTCAAGTGACGTGACATACGGCTAAGTACGGTGACCCATACTCAGAATTTGTTCTCTGCATTTGACCCATCCAAAGTGCACACACACACTGTGAACACACACCCGGAGCAGTGGGCAGCCATTTATGCTGCGGCACCCGGGGAGCAGTTGGGGGGTTCGGTGCCTTGCTCAAGGGCACCTCAGTCGTGGCCGACCCGAGACTCGAACCCACAACCTTAGGGTTACGAGTCTCTAACAATTAGGTCACGACTTGGCCAAAATCAAGGGCAGGTGCTGTAATGGTAGACGGGTAAACATACTCGTAAGACGATGACAGATGCAAGTGCAGACATTTGATTGTGTAAAGTGCAACACAAACACCAAAGGGAAAAAAAAAAAAACACTATGAATACAAGACAGAAATACAAAAGACTATGTGTGACGCAGTGGAGCAATCAGCATAAGAACACAACACCATAAGAAGAACAACAATAACAGTGAGTGATTAGGACACGTGACATGCTGGGGCTTTTGGGTAATGTCGTTTATTGTTGCATGACCATGGTACCAAAAATAATTGTGAGCTAAAATAATCCTTTTCCTAAAAAAAAAAAAAAAAATCGCTGATGTAACATACTATATATACAGCCATCTGTAACGAATGCATACAAGATTAGTAAGGTGCACTTTTTTATAACAAATTATTTAATTAACAAACTTGGTAAAAAGAAATCCATGACACTAATGGTCTCCTACTCCTCTATTTCTTTCACACACACACACACACACACATCTCTTTCAGTGTTTTGTGTGTGTGTGTGTGTGTATGTGTGTGTGGGTGTGTACGTGTGTATAGGTGTGTATGTGTGAAGGAACATCCATCACTGATCACAATTAATTTTGAGAGCTTCCTTCTTGACCGTCACCGGAGCATCGCTTTCATTCGCCATCCAGCCATAATGAAACCTGAAAAATGTGTAAATACTATTTGATGTTAGTATTGATTTTTTTTCACTTGTATACAAATGATGTTTTGCACTTGAAGACACAGATGTAACCCCCACCCACCGGTGGACGCTCTCAGTGTGTCGTCTGTCACGGCCGTGTCCTCGCAGCTTAGCGGTACACATGAATTTCCAACAGCAGAGGCACCATTTATAAACCCAAGCTCTTTAATTCAATCTACAATCATCCACTTTAACCTCCACCTTGTTTTTCTAAACCTAGTTTAAATTAGCCAGCCCCACCTAACGCTTACATAATTAGATTTTCCTCACTTTTCTGTGCTCATTACTTTCTCCACCGCAGAGAAACCAAGTCTCGGCTGAATTTTTCAGAACCATTAATGATTCATTGTTGAAGTAAAGCAGGTGTCTCCTCGTGGTGCCATTTGATTTACAGACTTATAGATTAGGAAATATTTTAAAATGGAAGCTCATAGTTTATTTTTTTTAATTATCTATCTATCTATCTATCTATCTATCTATCTATCTATCTATCTATCTATCTATCTATCTATCTATCTATCTATCTATCTATCTATCAGTATGTACCATCTATCTATCTATCAGTATGTACCATCTATCTATCTATCTATCTATCTATCTATCTATCTATCTATCTATCTATCTATCTATCTATCTATCTATCTATCTATCTATCTATCTATCTATTATGTGCCATCTATCTATCTATCTATCTATCTATCTATCTATCTATCTATCTATCTATCTATCTATCTATCTATCTATCAGTATGTGCCATTTATGCATCTATCTATGTATCTATCTATGTATCTATCTATCTATCTATCAGTATGTACCATCTATATATCTATCTATTATTATGTGCCATCTATCTATCTATCTATCTATCTATCTATCTATCTATCTATCTATCTATCTATCTATCTATCTATCTATCTATCTATCTATCTATCTATCTATCTATCTATCTATCTATCTATCTATCAGTATGTGCCATTTATGCATCTATCTATGTATCTATCTATCAGTATGTACCATCTATCTATCTATCTATTATTATGTGCCATCTATCTATCTATCTATCTATCTATCTATCTATCTATCTATCTATCTATCTATCTATCTATCTATCTATCTATCTATCTATCTATCTATCTATCTATCTATCTATTATTATGTGCCATCTATCTATCTATCTATCTATCTATCTATCTATCTATCTATCTATCTATCTATCTATCTATCTATCTATCTATCTATCTATCTATCATTATGTGCCATCTATCTATCTATCTATCTATCTATCTATCTATCTATCTATCTATCTATCTATCTATCTATCTATCTATCTATCTATCTATCGTGATGTGATCTATAGATAGATAGATAGATAGATAGATAGATAATGATCAAGGTTGATAGATAGATAGATAGATAGATAATGATCAAGGTTGATAGATAGATAGATAGATAGATAGATAGATAGATAGATAGATAGATAGATAATGATCAAGGTTGATAGATAGATAGATAGATAGATAGATAGATAGATAGATAGATAGATAGATAGATAGATAGATAGATAGATAGATAGATAGATAGATAGATAATTGAGCCCAGAGGAAATTCAAGCATCCAGTAATAACATACAGAGAAATAAGATTATCACAAAACAACGAACAATGCAGGCTTTGGAGTCAGAAATTTCACTGGGGTCGGGTTTGTTTACCCAGAAACCTTTGCCATGCCCTGATTTAGAGGTTGAGAGGACGGCATTTAAAGTTTTTATAAAAATTTCAAAACCATGTCTTAGTGGGAAGCTTTGAATACACATTTCAGTTTCATTACGTTTTCATTTCGCATCAGTCATAAAAATCGACTGCATTTTTCTCCTGGAAAAAATATATTATAGTCTTACATTTATATAACAACGTGAATATGTGAATATGACACTTAATACTTCTTGTGTGAAAAAATCCTATCATGGTTAAGCTGTGCCACAGTACTGGTGACCTGTAGAGTTAGGATCGGAAGACAAAATGACCACTAGGGGATGACCCAGAAACAAGCCTCATTGCAGCTTTAAAGTATTAAATCCTCTAAAAACACGAAAAAACTTATTTTTCTAGTAAAATTTATACTCTCAATATTTTTTAAGCCCACACCCAAAGCATAATATGATTCATAGCCTTCATTCTGTTAGAAAATTTTTTTGGAGAAAACTGACCTAGGTGGCGCTAGACCAGTTTTTCCCTTACTTTTAGACGCTTCCCTTTCTTCACTGGGGTAATATTTTCCAAAACAAATATTCCACAAAAATCCCCAAAGGTCCAAGGAACTGGAATCTGTAAGCCTTTTAATCCAAAACGCTTTGGTCGCCTCGCAAATATTCCGTTTGTGTTCCGAAAACTGGAAACAGTATTGCGCCACCATCTGGTTTTTCGGGTCTAACTTCTCATTGGGGGTTTCAAATTACACTGATGCGTCATATTTATAGCCCAGGGCTTAACGAATCAAACAAGCCCTCACTTGAGCCAATCGGTGCTTGTATTGCAGAGATAGACGGCTGAGAAGCCAATGAGGTTATGACATCATTTTTGGGAACCCTCCTTTGACTGACAATTACTCCTTCCAATAGCAATGAAATGGGCCGGGACCTCTACAGCTCTTTAGCCAATAAGGAGACGATTCCAACAGTATGCAACATGCCACGTCTCCGAAGCCTCACTCTGCGCAAAAAAATGGCGCAAAGAATTTATTGCGCAATCCTCGACCTTTTCACACCCTCACAGCTCAGGGTGTCAGGTTACAGGCCTTTTTTCACAGCAGACTTGTAGACAGAGTCTCTGTGTGTTTTAGGCCTTTTAAACTGAGCATGCAGTCTTTTAATTCAAAATTATACAGTAAACAAGTAAACAAGAAACACATGACCGGACGGACATGTCCGTAGAAAAATATTTTTATTGAAGCCATTTTTGTGTCTTTTGACTTGAATTTTTTTTTGGTGAAAGCCAAGACATGTGGCTATGACCCTCAGTTGTTATTTGGTCCCTAACACGTTCCAGAGAAATAAGATTAATCAGTTTATCAGGTAAACAACTCAGGCGGAAATCAAAACCTTCCATTCTAGCCTCTGTAACTAAGGCATAGAATCAATCTGACACTTGAATCTCTTCTTTCTAATGAGACCAGGCTCACCCCTGTGTGTCAAAGTATGTGGGAGCTGTACCACTTTTTGTTGGGTAGGTCATGTAGGCGAAAAACCTGCAAAAAGGGGGCAAGGTCCTGAACAGGTTAAAATACATTTAAATACATAGGACTAGATAGAGTATGTACAAAAATCCTTACTATTGACATTTCATTCATTCATATCCGAACTTCTCGGGTCACAGGGATCTCAGGCATCGAGGCAGGATACACCCTGGACGGAGTGCCAACCCATCGCATGGCACACACACACACTCTCATTCACACACACACACTACGGACAATTTTCCAGAGACACCAATCAACCTACCATGCATGTCTTTGGACCGGGGAGGAAACCGGAGTACCCGGAGGAAACCCCCGAGGCACGGGGAGAACATGCAAACTCCACACACACAAGGCGGAGGCGGGAATCGAACCCCGACCCTGGAGGTGTGAGGCGAACATGCTAACCACTAAGCCACCGTGCCCGTAGGGGTACTATTGACATGCTCATTACAATTGGGAGCCTCCATTAAAGTATTTCCCAATTAGAGCGTTCATAGGAACTCCGCTGTCTGAAGTCAGACGTAAACATACATTAAAGCTCTGGATTCTTTCTTCTTCTGTTTTCGGTTAGTGCTTCATTTATTCATGCGATATTTCACCAATCAGAGCAGCAAAAACACATGAAACGGCAGTCCAAATATCAAAATAGCATTTCAGTTATTAAAGTATCATCCAGTATTTAGTGATTTATATCATTTTATACAGAAAATCATTCAAGTCATTATAACACCTTGTTATTTCTTGTTCAGTTTTTGGCCTTTCATCGACTCGATGCATCAGATCATATCAGAGGATCTGAGAAGCTTGTGTAATGCTCCATTAGTTATGGCCTTTATTCCCGACCAGAGAAGAATAAGCTCTGATTGGGTCTGTAAAGCTGCTTTGTGATTGCGTCTATGAAAATACATAAAGAAATAAATTCATCATTTGCAACAGGCGACATTTACAACACAGACTCACTGTCCACAATAAAAGGAACGCCTGGAACTGGACAGTTGAAGACTCACCTCTATGTTCACTGAGATGCTTTTCTGCACACAGTGATTATTTGAGTTATATATCTTATATATCTTTCACCTCAAAGCCTTCTGGTTATTTTCCTCAAATTTCTCTCATCAACAAGGTGTTTTTACTCACAGACTCAGCGTTGTTTTTATGTTTTTCACACTATTCTAGAGACTGTTGTGTCTGAACATCCCAGGAGATCATTTTTCTACCGCTTATCAGAGCTTCTCGGGTCACGGGGAGCCTGTGCCTATCTCAGGCGTCATCGGGCATCGAGGCAGGATACACCCTGGATGGAGTGCCAACCCATCACAGGGCACACACACACACTCTCATTCACTCACACACTCACACACTTCCACACAACCTACCATGCATGTCTTTGGACCGGGGAGGAAACCGGAGTACCCGGAGGAAACCCCCTATGCATGGGGAGAACATGCAAACTCCACACACACAAGGCGGAGGCAGGAATTCCCAGGAGATCTGCAGTTTCTAAAATACTCAAACCAGCCCATCGGCTACTAACAACCATGCCATAGTTAAATCACAGAAATCAGACGTTTTGTTCGTGTTAATGTTTGGTTTGTTCATAAACTGAAGGCTTTGACCTGTATGTCACGATATTGTACATTGTGCCGCCACCACATATTGAATGTAAAGGTGTTTAGGTGGACAGTATGTGTATGTTGGAGTCTAATGCCATGTGCCGTATGTTGGCTCCTTATAATGCCGTTTAATATATAGGTTCTCTAAAGATATACACTATATAACCTCACACACACACACACACACACACACACACACACACACACACACACACACACACACACACACACACACACACACACACACACACACACACACACACAGGCTCACAATAAATTCCCAGAACAAGACAGTGACTTCAACAGTATGAATGTGACCGACAAAATCTCATCAGGAACAGATATATAGTCAGGACAAATGAAAAGTCAGCAGTCAGTAAATCTGTAGTGTGAAGCAAGCGTATGTCTTAGGCTCTGCTCTGTAGATGTCAGATTATGTAATATAGCAGCCATTGTGTGCTGTTTTAATTAGATTTAAACCATAGAAACCAGAGAGAATATAATATTCTTCTGATATGTAGACCAGTCTCTAAAACACACACATACACACAAACACACACACACAAGCACACACACACATACATAACACACTTAATGACTGTTTTTATTTCCATGTCATTATTTCCCCATAAGCATCCAATTAAGCACAAGCAGAACACCACAACAAGCAAACATAAACAGACCCAGAATGTGAGTAGCTGATAAGGAAGAGGAAGATGAGGAAGAGATAAGGTGCGATGTCTGCCTCTCTGCTGGGTATTCTGTCTGTCTGTCTGTCTGTCTGTCTGTCTGTCTGTCTGTCTGTCTGCTCTCAGGCAGCTTCATGCTGGATATAGATGGGGTTGGTGATGTAACTGCTCTCGTCACATCTACAAGCAGCGCTCGTCACATGAAAGAGTCACATCTCACAAAGCGAACCATGAATATTCATCAGCTGGTGTCTTATGTAAGAGTCTCTGATAAACACAAGGGATGAGAAGGAGGACGTGAGTGTCTGGAACATCCACTCTTTTAATTTAGCTCTCTATTCAGTGCAGTAAGATTATTAAACAAAAATTATTATTAAAATTAAACAAACAAACAAATAAAGAATTGAGTGAAAAATAAACAAAAGTAAATTATATTCAAAAGAATTATTTGTCTAAGGAATAATAAATATACAAAATATAGTAATATATAGCATACGTTATAATAATAATAATAATAATAATAATAATAATAATAATAATAATAATAATAATAATAATAATAATAATTAATCAATTAATCAAATAATCAATTGATTAATTGATTCATTGATTCATTGATTTTTCATTCATTCATTCATTCATTTATCCATTCATTCATCTCCTACCGCTTATCCGAACTTCTCGGGTCACGGGGAGCCTGTGCCTATCTCAGGTGTCATCGGGCATCGAGGCAGGATACACCCTGGACGGAGTGCCAACCCATCACAGGGCACACACACACTCTCATTCACACACACACTCACACACTATGGACAATTTTCCAGAGATGCCAATCAACCTACCATGCATGTCTTTGGACCGGGGGAGGAAACCGGAGTACCCGGAGGAAACAGGAAACCCCCGAGGCACGGGGAGAACATGCAAACTCCACACACACAAGGCGGAGGTGGGAATCAAACCCCCAACCCTGGAGGTGTGAGGCAAACGTGCTAACCACTAAGCCACCGTGCCCCCCTCATAATAAAAAAAATAAAATAAATAAAAATAAAAAAATAATAATAATAAATATTATTATTATTATTATTATTATTATTATTATTGTTTACTATTTTTTTATAATAATAATAATAATAATAATAATAATAATTCTTCTTCTTCTTATTATTATTATTATTATTATTGTCGTTTAATATTTTTTTAATAATAATAATAATATTAATACTACTACCACTACTACTACTACTACTACTACTACTACTACTACTACTACTAATAATAATATTTATTATTATTATTATTATTATTATTATTATTATTATTATTATCTTCATTTAAAAAAAGAATATACAAAACCTTTATCTTTTGTGCTCTTAGACCATGTACTCAGTGCTTAGTGTTCACACAACTTTAATCAAAGTTAAGTCATCTTATTAATTTGAAGACTTTGTGTCATTGTGCCTGATGGAAAACCGGTATCAGTGTAAACCACATAATCTACCATGCTTCACATACTGAGAAAACATGTCAATGCTCCACTATCAGGCTCCTGCACTGCTGTGGGCTTTAAGAAGACAGCGTGTGTCTGAGTCAATGAAACCTGGGATCATTTCATTCAGCCAACATTCTCCTGAGACGTGCTCTTTTTCACCAATCGGTTCAGCCTTAGTGTCATTTAAAAAGAAAAGAAAAGCACATCGGCGTTATACACGTCATGTCCGTTCGAACGAAATAAAGCCAGAGGAAATGCAGAACAAAGACGGGTCTGGAACAGAAAACAATACATATTGGGTTGTAGTGCAAAAAAATATCTTGAATAGATTAGAAGGGATCTAATATTTCTCTTTATAAGAGAAATGAATCCTATTTGTAGACATATGTACTAATTTCCAGCTAATGTATTTAGGTATTTTATTAGCAGACCACTTTGTGTTCTTCTATCAACAAACGCATGAAATAAGCAAAAAGATGTCAACAGATTTCAAGCCTGAAATAATTATATTGGTTTAACAGTAGAATTAATAATCTTATATTCATTTCAAAATATAATAATTAGTAGATTTTTCCTTTAATTGAGATATTTTTGTTTGTTCAGATATCATTAAAAATAAATTTATATCTGATTTTTTTTGTTTTATAAAAATAAGGCAGTGGGTCGCTTTAATAATAATAAAAATCTCTCTCTCTCTCTCTTTCTCTCTCTCTCTCGCTCTTTCACACACACACACACACACACACACACACACACACACACACACACACACACACACACACACACACACACACACACACCTCATATTTTAGCATAACCGGAATAGTACAATATGATTATATTATAGATTATATTATATAGAAGTACATTAGTCCATAAATACACATTTGTAAGTCTGATCTTTGTGCAAATGTGAGCAAAGACTGATGCTAGAGTTGTTTGCTGCAATATCTACAGAGGGAAGCATCCAGTAAAGCAACCATTAAAGCCAGTAAAATACAAACACAACATTTTTTTAAATGACCTGTTAAGAAATTGTTTATTTTCCTGTGGAAGGATTTCCTCAACAGCCAAACATTATTTGACATGATAATAATAATTTTTAAAAAAGTATGTGCAAAGGAAAACACAAGAGGTCTTTGTGGTGTGAAGCACAAAAGAAAATCAAGCCATAAATCATAAGTAATAATAATGACCACATCCTGAGAGCTTGCAAGAAGTGAGCTCAGCTGCCAGGAGAAGAAACTTCTGCTATCCAGACCTGTGTAATCCTAATCCTGATGCCCCACATCTGGTCGGAGTCTCATCACTTGGAGGTTGCTTATTGGTGTTGCTGTAGATGAACCACATTGAAATCTGGAAAGGAGTAGGATTGCTGTGCCACTTGAAGACCGTAGAGGTGACTTTGGGTTGCTGTTTCTGCGGTCGGTTTAGCTTCTAGTGTCTCCGACACGTTACGGCTTCGCCTGGAAGAAATTTATGTTAAAGCTATAATGAATTCAGAAATCACGCCGATACTCTTACACACAAGTTACTCAAAAAGCTTCAGGTTACACAATTGCACTTGACTATATAGTGTACAGTTATAAAAGGGAAATGTTTAATAACCACACTTGCCGGTGTCACCCAGGTAAGAAAGCCTAAGGAAGGTTAAGGTGTTGGACTCCAAGGTCCACCAAGCTGCCACTGCTGGGCCCTTGAGCAGGGGTTTTAACGCTCAGTTGTATAAAATTAGATAAAAATGCAAGGGTGTCAGCCAAATACTATAAATATAAATAGCCTCATATCATCTCAGGAAGTTTTTCTTCACCTCTGGCATCCTCAGTAGGAATAAATTTAAATGTCATTATTTTTTATATCCCTGTAAAGCTGCTTAGTGACAATATCCAAGTGGGTACACAGCGGTGACCCGTTAAAGCCTCCAAACTCCACACTCTGATATGTGTATCACTTAACGTTACTTGTTTCCAAATAGTACTAATTTACTAAGCGCTAGTTAATGTATTAGGCATTTAATGTATAAGCAAGTCTGAGTTCTGGGTTATTTTTGTCCTGACCTTCTCCGAAGAGCCCTAATGAACTGAGCCAGACTTCGTGAATGACAGTTTAAACTGAGCATCAAAAAACAATGGGTCACATTTAGTATCTGTGGCTCAAGGTGGCTAAAGGTTAACCGTTAAAAATCTTTCCAAAGGGTGTTTTTTTTTTATATCAGTGTTTAGACAAAGAGACATAATGGCATGTGTAAAAGGTGATCAGGGAAAAGAGCCCGGTGCTGTTTCGTTAGAGAGGTGAGGCAGAACACTTATCACAGGAAACCGTAAATCACCCGGCTGACAGAAAAAAGGTTATCCTGCTTTTACAGATGTCTCAAATATTTACACAAGATGAGCCCTGACTCTCTCTCTCTCTCTCTCTCTCTCTCTCTCTCTCTCTCTCTCTCTCTCTCTCTCTCTCTCTCTCTCTCTCTCTCTCTCTATCATTCAACACTGGGATTTTGTAGGCTTTTCCATATTTAAAGCATTTTAGCTTCTTCCTGTGTAAAAAAAGCGCAAGGGAGGCGTTATAAACAATTTTATTAGATATATCACCCGAAGCCAAATATTTATGGCAGATGGAAGAAAGGAAGAAGGGATGTTCATGTTGAAAAATGGCCTGTGCATTTTCCATGTTGAGAGTTGTTTTCTCTCTCTCTCTCTCTCTCTCTCTCTCTCTCTCTCTCTCTCTCTCTCTCTCTCTCTCTCTTTCACTGTGTTATGCGGAACACCAGCATCGTGTGGTTGTATGAACTTAAACAATGCCAAGGCTTGAACCTGGTTTTCAAGAGTGAAATATAATAATAAAAAATAAAATAAAATAAAGAGAAATTTGGAATCTATTAAAATTCAGCCTGAGAAGCACTTCACATCAGGGGCAGGGCTCGGAGCGTTTTCCAAGAAGACCCCTGGGTTCCGCATAAAGTGCTGACTACCTTCGCCGTCCGTCGTATAACGCCATAAATAATCTCGGCATATTCTTGCATCATGACCAGCACAGAGACAGGTGATGTCCAATGGCTATAAAATATTCGAAAATAAGACGTTTCCAAAAAATCCTAGAATTGCCTGGATGTCAAATCTATCTTAGCTAAATTTACAGCATTAGCTGATATTCTGCAGCACGGTTATTCGTGGTGTGGGATATTAACGATTTTGTGGGATATTAATGATGAGGAAATGTTACAAAGAATTGATGAAGAAAACATGGCGATGTTGAGACGAACAACTGACAGACCGACACCGATACCAAAATGCGTTTCACGTACTGTATAAGACGCTCTTTATTTAACATCCGGATTTATTTTTAACAGCGTATTTAATTAAAAGGTTAACGTTTTTAGCAGTACACTGGCTTTCCATTGTCAGTATAAAATGAGTCGGGACTCTTGCAGTGTTAGACGTGTGTCTTTCCCTCTGTTCTATAACCTTACACAGATTTTAAGAGAAAAGAATAGAGATTTGGAGCGCCAGCAGTCAGGATTTATCAGTTCCAGGAAAGTTCACGGTAGTGAATAATAAATGAGGATATGCATATTAGCAGAACCGTGTGCTTATGAATATTTAATTCCACAGCATGGAGCATGAATACACAAGAGTTTTGTAGAACACATAAAGTGTACATGCTGTTTAATATATACTTCTTGCCTTATTTAGAAATGTTTCAATGAATAATCATTAAAATAGAAATAAAAGTCCCCGTGAGTTTATATGTGCTGTCGCATTACAGCTGGATTTGTACTGTGTTTGCTTGGCACTGTGTTTAATATGTTTGCTTCACACCCCTGTGTGTGGAGATTGCATGTTCTCTCTGTGTTTGGGTTTCCTCTGGGTTATCTGGTTTCCTCCCCCGGTCCAAAGACACGTGCTGTCGGCAGACTGTCATCTCTAAATAATATGTAGTGTGTGTAAGTGTGTGTGATGGACTGGCAACCTGTCCAGTGTGTCCTCCACCTTGTGCCCTGACTCTAGGCTCCCTGTGGCTCTGTGTAGTATAAACTCTATAGAAAATGGATGGATGGATGGATGGATGGATGGATGGATGGATGGATTGTTTATGCTCTGTAAAGCTGCTTTGAGACAATGTCTATTGTAAAAAGCGCTATACAAATAAACTTGAATTGAATAAACTTGAATTGAATGGTTGGATGGATGGATGGATGGATTGATGGATGGATGGATGGATATATATATATATATATATATATATATATATATATATATATATATATATATATATATATATATATATTTTTTTTTTTAAATATTTGAGGCCCTAAACACTAAATCTTATTATTTTATGACTTACAGTATTAACCCGGATTCATACTTCATTATGTTGGGTGAGAGAAAAGGTTTTTTTAATTAACAATAAAACGAAGAAAAACGAAGGGAAATGTTTGCAAGCTTGCAACTTAACATTTGTTAAACTAAAAACGTGTACGCTCGATGTTAGCTAGCTAAAATTAGCTGCAATTAGACAATAGAAATGACATCAGAAACATTCTCCAATGCAATTCCCTGTGCTGTATTGTACATAGTAAAGAATGTTATCTTGCTTTGGAGGATTATTTTAGACAATTCGCTTGAAATTAAATGAGCTTGTATTGGCATGACAAACTGTACAATGTACTGTACTGGCAAGGCAAGGAATAAATCTTGAACAGAGAACAAATGATATGGTGATAAAAAGAAGTGAAGAAGAAAAAAGACAGAGAAAAAAGACAAAACAAAACATAAAAGTATAAGATGTGGAGATGAGCACCATCTGCACCGCATTCAACCACCACTATTATCACCACGTCTAACACCACCACTATCATCACCACCACTAACACCACCATCTGCACCGCATTCAACCACCACTATCATCACCACCACTAACACCACCATCTGCACCGCATTCAACCACCACTATTATCACCACGTCTAACACCACCGCTATCATCACCACCACTAACACCACCATCTGCACCGCATTCAACCACCACTATTATCACCACGTCTAACACCACCACTATCATCACCACCACTAACACCACCATCTGCACCGCATTCAACCACCACTATTATCACCACGTCTAACACCACCACTATCATCACCACCACTAACACCACCATCTGCACCGCATTCAACCACCACTATCATCACCACCACTAACACCACCATCTGCACCGCATTCAACCACCACTATTATCACCACGTCTAACACCACCACTATCATCACCACCACTAACACCACCATCTGCACCGCATTCAACCACCACTACCATCACCACCACTAACACCATCATCTGCACCGCATTCAACCACCACTATTATCACCACGTCTAACACCACCACTATCATCACCACCACTAACACCACCATCTGCACCGCATTCAACCACCACTATTATCACCACGTCTAACACCACCACTATCACCACCACTAACACCACCATCTGCACCGCATTCAACCACCACTATTATCACCACGTCTAACACCACCACTATCATCACCACCACTAACACCACCATCTGCACCACATTCAACCACCACTACCATCACCACCACTAACACCATCATCTGCACCGCATTCAACCACCACTATTATCACCACGTCTAACACCACCACTATCACCACCACTAACACCACCATCTGCACCGCATTCAACCACCACTATTATCACCACGTCTAACACCACCACTATCATCACCACCACTAACACCACCATCTCCACCGCATTTAACCACCACTATTATCACCATGTCTAACACCACCACTATTATCACCACGTCTAACACCACCACTATCACCACCACTAACACCACCATCTGCACCGCATTCAACCACCACTATTATCACCACGTCTAACACCACCACTATCATCACCACCACTAACACCATCATCTCCACCGCATTCAACCACCACTATTATCACCACGTCTAACACCACCACTATCACCACCACTAACACCACCAGCTCCACCGCATTCAACCACCACTATTATCACCACGTCTAACACCACCACTGTCATCACCACCACTAACACCACCATCTGCACCGCATTCAACCACCACTATTATCACCACGTCTAACACCACCACTATTATCACCACCACTAACACCACCATCTCCACCGCATTCAACCACCACTATTATCACCACGTCTAACACCACCACTATGATCACCACCACTAACACCACCATCTGCACCGCATTCAACCACCACTATCATCACCACCACTAACACCACCATCTGCACCGCATTCAACCACCACTATTATCACCACGTCTAACACCACCACTATCATCACCACCACTAACACCACCATCTGCACCGCATTCAACCACCGCTACTATCACCACATCTAACACCACCACTATTATCACATCCACTAACACCACCATCTCCACCGCATTCAACCACCACGAATAACACCATCACTATCATCACCACCACTAACACCACCAGCTCCACCGCTTACAACCACCACCATCAGCTCCACCACTACCTACATCAACACCACCACCACCGTGTGTGTGTGTGTGTGTGTGTGTGTGTGTGTGTGTGTGTGTGTGTGTGTGTGTGTGTGTGTGTGTGTGTGTGTGTGTGTTGCTGTTTGTTCGACTCCTCCCTTTCTTTTCCTTATTTTCTAGCAGGTCTAAATATGTAATGGCTCTAGAGAAATGCATTCTCTTATTTTCTATGAAGTTCTCTCTCTCTCTCTCTCTCTCTCTCTCTCTCTCTCTCTCTCTCTCTCTCTCTCTCTCTCTCCAACTTTTAAAGTCTGTACAAATAATTTCAAATGGTTTCCATCATAGTTAGGAAAGGAGGTTAAGATGTGTCTGGCTATAATACTCCTTTGCTACAGTACAGACAGTGCACGACGTTCTCTCTCTCTCTCTCTCTCTCTCTCTCTCTCTCTCTCTCTCTCTCTCTCTCTCTCTCTCTCTGTCAAGATTAGGTTTACTTTTCAACTTCAGCTCTCAGCAGTAATTTATTTGGTGTGTTTAGTGTTTCTACTTATCCGAGATAAGTGCAGTCTCTACAGCGTCCTGCAGTGTTAATCTAGCCTGTGAACATCTGTATTAAAACCCTACAGACTTCAGACAAACCGAACTTGACCGCCGTTTGAAATCTTTCATGTACAGTACTTAGTTCTTTGTTATTTTTTCTCTCTCCCCACTCGCTTACGGTGTGTCCTTCCGTTTAGTGTTTATCCTTTTCAGACCTCCAAGCATTTCTGTACCTTTTACTAGACTAATATTTGTCTTTGACAGATGCACATAGTCACCCTGACATGTGCTGCGGCTTCACGGCAGCTTCTCTGACACTGAGTGACCGTAAATATTTTGTACGCCCGTAAACATCTTTCTCTCTTAATTACACTTAGGTTGAGATCTCTGAGTAATGTTTACTTCTCAGTAATGTTAACAAAACAGCTTGTGTACGTCTTTAAACGTCGGAACCGTGTTTTATGCAGTCACAGAGACGCGGGCACGCAACGTATGTCATCTCCTTTTAGCAGTTCTGTTAACATCCCTTTATTGTCTGAGCTAAATCAGTAGTTTCCTTTAGGTAACATTTAATAAATCTAAAAGTATATGCAGCATTTAGATTGCTTTTGCTTCATTTTTCTCTCGTTTGTTTAAGCTCCATTTATTCCTCTGGTGGCTCGAGGTTGCCATGGTGCCCGGTCATCAGTAATTGGATGTTGTGCTGAGGATTGAGAGAAAGAGAGAGCGAGAAACAATAAGAAAACAGACTTTACTTTCTCTTTAATTTCCACTTCTTTGAGGTTCCTTTCTTCTTCTTCGAGGTTCTCTCTCTCTCTCTCTCTCTCTCTCTCTCTCTCTCTCTCTCTCTCTCTCTCTCTCTCTCTCTCTCTCTCTCTCTCTCTCTCTCTCTCTGTTAGTGTGTGTGTTTGTGTGTGTGTGTGTGTGTGTGTGTGTGTGTGTGTGTGTGTGTGTGTGTGTGTGTGTGTGTGAGTGCTTGTGTGTGTGTGTGCGCTAGGCAGTCCAATCAAACTGTGCTGATGGAGGTCATTACCTGAGAATGAGAGCGCGCACACACACACACACACACACACACACACACACACACACACACACACACACACACACACACACACACACACACACACACACACTGGTATTACTGAAACAAAAACTGTATTACAAGTTGGATGAACTCTGTGTATATGCTGAGATATTTCTGCTTGTCTGTCTCATAAACCTTTACCTCTAAACACAAAAAATGTGCCGCTCCCTGTTCCACCATCAGACCATTTGTGTGTGTGTGTGTGTGTGTGTGTGTGTGTGTGTGTGTGTGTGTGTGTGTGTGTGTGTGTGTGTGTGTGTGTGTGCGTGCGTGTGTGTGTGTCTCTATTTCCCTCTTATACTCATTTAGGATACATATATCTTGAACCTAGTCAAAATGATATTCCACTATTTCTTAGTAAATGATTACAAGAAACCAAATCTAAGATTATGAAACACAAATTGCTGAAGTTAAAGCTGAAAAATAACCATATATTCCTAGATATGCATAGGATTAATAATCTTCAATTTACTTCATTGTAATCTTATAAGAAGAAATACTCGATATTATCACTTGGTATAAGTCACTCAACCTGCTTCGCTTCTTAACTCTTTCTCCCTGAGGCCAAAAACTGGAATATTTGCTCTTATTTGGTTGTGTCCATGTTGAGCATTGAATGTTTTTTATCATGTCAAACTACACAGAGTTGTTTGATATGAAGCTAATCTAAAAGTAGTCACTCAGAGCTTTAAAAATATGTAGATTTTCATAAGAATTTTTTTTTTACAAGGTGCAAAATATTTATTGAAAATTCTCAAAATTCAAAAACAGGTTTTCTTTTCTTTTAAGTAAATTTATTTATTTATTTATTTATTTATTTATTTATTTATTTATTTATTTATTTATTTATTTATTTGTTTGTTTGTTTGTTTGTTTGTTTGTTTGTTTTTTAGATGCCACAAGTTCTTGTTCCACATTCTGTGTACGTTTATCCAACAGATGGAAAAACACACGTCTCACACCAAAAGCCACACCGACTTCTGACTCATTTTATATCAGGGTTGCGGTAATATAATAATTCATTTCTTTATACTGATTGAGCAGAACGAAGCACCAGAGTCCTGGTAAACATGGTTAACTCTTTGCAGGTTTGTTGTTTAATCTCACTGTAGATGGCACTGTGGCACAGACTTCATCCACATCATCCATCCTCTCTGTGTATGTTTCAACAGTCCCTAAATAACTGTTTACAGCAGTTCCCTCAAAAAAGGAGTGTGCTAGAAGTTTAGCATCTAATTTTGATGAACAACATTTATCACAGTGTACCACGATTTAGAGACGTCTTTCTGTACTGAGACGTGAACTAAAAACCAGAAATTTACTCTAGAATGAAAGCTAGGGATCGTTTTTAAAATATATATATATATATTTATTTATTTATTCATTCATTCATTCATTCATTTATTTATTTGTTTGTTTGTTTATTTATTTATGTATTTATTTATTTAATATAAAAGATCTAATGTTTGCATTTATAAGATCATAATAAGAAATATGTAGACTTTTATTATCGAAAGATCATTTTGCTTCTTTATAGAAATAAATGATTAAAAGGTTCAAAGATATCGAGACTATTTGAAGCTAAATAATGTAGATTTTTATTAACATATTTGTTTTTCTCTTTTTTTTGTGCTAATATAACAGAAGACATTTGAGAACATTCAAGATATGTTCACTTGATGCCATTTATTTTGCTGTGTAGTATTGTCACTGTTATTATTACTATTACAGTGTAGTCACTGTTATTATTACTATTTTACTATTTATGCCATTTTTAAAGTAACTGTTGTTCTCACGGTCTCTCTCGATGCTTGAGCAATATTGTAGTTACCCATTCAGTACATATATTCATGCTGATAAATCTCTCTCCTATATCGTCATTCAACACTCTCCCTCAACACATGTTTACTGAGTCAGGATGATGAACACAACATCTTACCAACTACGAAGCGTGTGCATAATTAATCTTCCACAGAAAAGACAGTGACAGTGAGAGAGAGAGAGAGAGAGAGAGAGAGAGAGAGAGAGAGAGAGAGAGAGAGGGAGAGAGAGAGAGAGCAATGGAGAGAGCGAGACAATGAGGAGAGAGAGAGTGAGGGAGAAAGAGGAGAGCAACAGAGAGGAGAAAGTGTGATTGGAGAGAGAGAGAGAGATCACATGAAGAGATGTATAGGATAACATTTGCACATAATATGTAATCTTTTATAACGCATGATTCACACACACACACACACACACACACACACACACACACACACACACACACACACACACACACACACACACACACACACACACACACACACACACACACACAGAGAGAGAGAGAAAGAGAGTTTAAGAAGATGACTTTAAGCCCTTGGACTTTTCTAGAATTTTCCGGACAACACCTACAAACTCGGTCAGTTTTTGACCCAACACATAGTTTTTAATATATATATATAAAGAGAGAGAGAGAAAGAGAGGGGGGGAAATAAAAAAGAGAGAGGGGCAATAAAAAAGAGAGGGGGGCAATAAAAAAGAGAGGGGGGCAATAAAAAAGAGAGGGGGGAATAAAAAAGAGAGGGGGGAATAAAAAAGAGAGGGGGGGAATAAAAAAGAGAGGGGGGGGATAAAATATACATCATATTTTCTATTTTTCTATAGAATTCAATACTGTACAGCTAAATTCTATTTTATCTTTATTCCACTTTAAAACTTTACAGAAGAACCATCTTGAGTTCATGTTACTTAAACAAAAAAAACAGAAGAGAGGAAACTGATTATATTGGATCAGGGTTAGTTTGTTGAGATGTACAAAGAAATAATGGTATTAAATTAACAACTATCCGAGGGACAGTTACTGTATGATACTTTGCCTCGGATTGGCAGCGTGTCCCGGATCTTTTGCCTCTAACTAGTGTTATAAGACTATGAATAGATTTCGAGAAGAAATAAGTTGTTCAAGTCAAGTCATGAAGCTTTTATTGTCATTTTAACTACATATAGCTGATGCAGTACAGAGCTAAGGACTTATAGTAAGTTGTCCTAGCCACTTAAAGTGCAGACAAAAGACACTGCAAACAAACAATACAAAACACAACAAGACAACACACAAAACAATTAAGTTGTTGAAGAGTCCGATGCTGTGCTAGGCTTCGTTTGTGCTAGGCTACAGAACAACAGCTATTAATGGGCTTGTAAATGTCCAAGAGAAAACTACTGTACAAGTGCACATGTATGACATGATCAGTGCTTTAACATACTGCATGTGTATGTAGAAGAATGTGATTATGAACTCAAATAGGATGAGCCGTGATTAGGAAGCACATGAGAAGCACATGATAATGTGGAAATAATAATATGTGAGTACCAATCTGGTTCTGTGTATCCCTGATAGGAAATGCTGCAGATGTTAGTCACCTCTCTCTCTCTCTCTCTCTCTCTCTCTCTCTCTCTCTCTCTCTCTCTCTCTCTCTCTCTCTCTCTCAAGGCTCACAAGTCTGGAAGAAGATTACGATCCTCAGACATCAGCTCATAACATCTGGTGCCTGTTAGACAACACTTTGACTCGATCTCACTCTCGCTCTGCTCCACCTTTTTCATATCTGTCCCTTTTGCTTTTAATGCCTTTCTTTCACTCAATCCTCTCATCTCTTTCTATCTCACCTCACAGAGTTCACTTTTTCTTCGACTTATCTCTCACATCTGTTACAAATGTTCATTTCTCATGCACTGAAACGAAGGCTTCTTGAGAGTGGCGAGTGAAAATATGGAATATAGTCAAACGTGTCTAGTTTTTAAATATAAGATTAACATTTCTATTAAAACTGTTGTACTAATTCCACGTTTGAATAACAGGTCATTTTGCTAATATCTTTCCAAGTATGAAATGAGTGAAAAAAATGTCTGGAAATCGTTTTAATGATCATATATTTGGTTTGTTGGAATCTTATAATACAAATTCTACATAAATCCTCCTTTTTTTTTTCTTTTCAGGTGTCAAATGAATAAATTTATAATATAATTCATTAAATTCAATTCATTAAAAACAACAACAACAACAACAACAACAGCAAACATCCATTTTGGTTTTCACAGGACATACAAACACTCACACACTGAAAACACTGCTAATATTACACAAGCTTACACGAGGTGAACTGTGGTGTATTGTTGCAAGTCCCTTTAGAGAGTTTCTGTTACTCTTTAACATCATGAGCTGGTTTGAGTCATATGGCAACTGATATTTCTGGCCAGAAAGCCAGGCCTAATGACCCTGGGGCTAGATTAACACACCATCTAATGACAATAGCTTCCCTTCAATTCTCCTGGCGTAAATTCCTTCTGGAAGTGAAGAAACGCTGGCAGCGAACTCTCACTGCTTTTTGCCCCAGGACGGGACCAGATGCAGAGAGGACGGCTCCGGACGGATTGCAGCAACTCTGGAACGGCTTGAATACGTGACCCGAGAAAGTCTTGTAGCATGAGAGACCTGGCAATCAACACTGCATTAACAATAGAAAATAAGGACCATTATATTTCACTCTAATCCTTGATGTATACACACTTTCTTATTTTTGACCTAGTATCAGTCATTAAATCTGTCTACAGAGAAGCATACAGTATGAAAGTAAATGTTTAACGTTAAGCATTAGAAGTTAAACGTCGGTAGTTGAAATGTTGTGATGTATCTGTTTAATGCTCAAAATATTCAGATCTGCTTTCAGATTTGTATTTAAATCAGAAATAGGTGCGTACATTTTCTCTCTAACCTTATCATGGGAAAGTAAAAAATAAATAAATAAATAAATAAATAAAAAAACAGGGCTGCTGGAAAAAGCAATCATTTTTCATGCAGAAATTCTAACAACCAGCAATTTGCAGAACATAACCGTATTCCTTAAACAGATGTCCTGTGGATCTTTCTGTATTGTGTATTTTCAATTTAATATGACCGAGCGTCACGGTTATGCCGAAGCGGCACTGGACTACGGACGACGTCTCCCGTCAGCCATCGCATGTCTCAGCAGCTCATTCACTCAGCGTCCAATTTTTGTCTTCAGTAGTCAAAACTCTAACACCTGAAAAACATTTAACCAGCCTTGCTGCTCCAGCCTACTCTCGTTTCATTCACTCGGTATTTCATTAAGCAAGAACCGCATCTGAATCCGCCTCCTCTATCCTTTCCTGTCACTGTGTAAGTAAACTATGAGTCAGAGGATCAAAGTTTTTCCCAAATCAAGCAAGTCTACAGTCGGTACAATCCAACTGATTTACTTTATTTGACTTCACTTTTAGAGAGGGAGTTTGGATGAAATCTGCAGTTCCTTCCCAAGAGCTTTGATAAGCTGTTCTTAAATCACCTTCCTGAGGTAAAAACTTTAAAACTCCCCAAGCCCACATCAATCAACCCCTACCGTGAAACACACAAGACTCAAAAACACTCCCAGTACTTGCACTCGTTCTTTAATGACTGTCATCCAGTACAGATTACAAATTTGTAATATATCATAAGTATAAGTAAGGTTACATCTTTCTCCTTCTTCACTACTCACTCACTCACTCATTCATTTCCTACTGCTTATCCGAACTTCTCGGGTCACGGGGAGCCTGTGCCTATCTCAGGCGTCATCGGGCATCGAGGCAGGATACACCCTGGACGGAGTGCCAACCCATCACAGGGCACACACACACACTCTCATTCACTCACACATTCACACACTACAGACAATTTTCCAGAGATGCCAATCAACCTACCATGCATGTCTTTGGACCGGGGGAGGAAACCGGAGTACCCGGAGGAATCCCCCGAGGCACGGGGAGAGCATGCAAACTCCACACACACAAGGCGGAGGCGGGAATCGAACCCCGACCCTGGAGGTGTGAGGCGAACGTGCTAACCACTAAGCTACCCTAGTAGTGCCCTACTCATTGGGACAAATTTCTACTGACTTTCGGATTTCCACATCAGTAACAGATTTCCGATTTATATCTCATATAAACGTGTCAACTCTGTCACACACATTTCTGTCATGATACTTCAAGCTCAGTCGTATAGGCTTGTGGATTATTTTAAATCGCTAAAAACGTCTAGGTCGTTAGACTCAAAGAAGCCGTATATACAGTACAGTAGAACATCAAATAAAGCTAAATAAAGGTAGAAATCTGACTAAGATGCTTGTTACACTCATTTGGACATTTTCTAATATATGTAGAAGAGAAAATGCTTCTGAAAGACACGGTCGGAGGTGAGAGAGAGAGATCTGTGCAGTCTGACGGAGATCAGAGGTGAGACGTAGAGCAGGGCCATGTGGTGAAGGGTCACTGATGTCACAGACAGACAAGCTTTTTACTGTCTGAAGCGGTTTCACTGAGTCTGTTAAGGTAAACTTGTAACTTCTAATTGATGAACACTCAGTCTGCATCGGAAAAAAAAAGTACTTTACGTGACAATGAGGGATGTAATACAATCACTGCTTATTAAAGCCAATGCCTGCTCAGTTCGCACGACACGTCTTAGAAAATGTTCAGCATCCTTAAGTGTGTGTGTGTGTGTGTGTGTGTGTGTGTGTGTGTGTGTGTGTGTGTGTGTGTGTGTGTGTGTGGGTGTGTGTGTCTTGTTCTGGTGACAGATTTGCACGCTGGTCAATCACCAACTGAGCTAAATACTCCATTAATCTTGAGGTGGCAAGGTGATGACCCTGGCTATAGCCAAACAGCCATATTGGAACATCGGGGGTCTTCTGCGCTGATCTGTGAGTGAAACACGCATTAGACAATTAGGCCATGAGAAATAGGCATAGCCAAGAAATAAGGCTCCAACCACCATTACTGTGTTCCTAATGAGCAGAATGACAAGCCAGTAAATCGTACATAAATGGTGGCCTGAACCGCAAACTGGTGTTTTTCTTTTCGTTAAATGATCTTCGCTTATTAGAAAGATGTCATGCAGCAATGAGAAGAGATGGATTTGGAACTTTAAGCTGGTCTTTTATGGAAATGGATGCAGATAGGTTTAAAAAATAAGCTTGTTGTAATTGATTTGGTGATGTGCAAGGATTATTTGTGTGTGTGTGTGTGTGTGTGTGTGTGTGTGTGTGTGTGTGTGTGTGTGTGTGTGTGTGTGTGTGTGTGTGTGTGTGTGTGTTGTCCTTATTCTGAGGGGGTCTCGGTTTTGAGGTTGCAGTCTCCCATCATCTCTTGCATTGCCTGTCTGTCATAAAGCTTAATGGCTTCTCCAGAAGTTCCTCTCTGCTGTTTGGAATGTGCAGCACAGGTCATGATGCATCCAAACCACAAAGAATGCAGCTCTGGCTAGTGGATCTGGAGCTGATCAGCGTTCTTCTCTTCAGTTATGTGCCCTTCTGACATGTTCTAGCTTCTCTGGGAGACCATCCTCTAGTTGTTGGAACGGTTCTGTTATAGATCGACCGTAGCCTCAGGTGTGGTTCAGACGTAGAAGAATACCATGTTATCATTATGATCCAATTCGTTGTCCAGTTCTGCTGTCAAGATGTTTACACTTGCGTGACCTTTGTCTTGCAGGGTCACAAAAGGGTCAAATCTCAGAGACAGAGCCTGATTCTCAAGCTTAGCGGTGCTCCAGAGGAGACCGTCATCTCTGGCGATCGTCTCGATGATAGGAACTGACAAAGACGACTTTAGAGTTGGGAAAATGAAGAGAATATGCTAAGTGATACAGTGGATAAAACATTAAAGTCACGAATCCATCATTCACAATTCAGCTTTATGCTTGTTTAAGTTTTAGATATAATTAGCCTCAATGTGTGTAAACCTGAGTAACTGGAAATGTCTAGAAATATATTCTATATCTGTTAATGTATTAAAAATGTCTAGAAATATATTCTGTATCTGTTAATGTATTAAAAATGTCTAGAAATATATTCTATATCTGTTAATGTATTAAAAATGTCTAGAAATATATTCTGTATCTGTTAATGTATTAAAAATGTCTAGAAATATATTCTGTATCTGTTAATGTATTAAAAATGTCTAGAAATATATTCTGTATCTGTTAATGTATTAAAAATGTCTAGAAATATATTCTGTATCTGTTAATGTATTAAAAAGTCTAGAAATATATTCTGTATCTGTTAATGTATTAAAAATGTCTAGAAATATATTCTGTATCTGTTAATGTATTAAAAATGTCTAGAAATATATTCTGTATCTGTTAATGTATTAAAAATGTCTAGAAATATATTCTGTATCTGTTAATGTATTAAAAATGTCTAGAAATATATTCTGTATCTGTTAATGTATTAAAAATGTCTAGAAATATATTCTGTATCTGTTAATGTATTAAAAATGTCTAGAAATATATTCTGTATCTGTTAATGTATTAAAATGTCTAGAAATATATTCTTTATTTGTTAATGTATTAAAATGTCTAGAAATATATTCTGTATCTGTTGAAAATAAATGTGTTAATGTACTGTATTAAAAATGTCTGGTTGCCAATTGCAGTGTTATTCCACATGGCTTATACAGGAAGGAGCGATCATTAAGACCCCCCACAGTGCTAAAATATCATCTCATCAGGAAGATGGAGACTGGGATAGATGGAGTTCAGGAAGTGTTTGTTTTGAGATATGGCAATATCACCGGGTATCTAATCCAAGACTGTGTCATTTATTTTCTCTCAAGCTTTATCTGTTTTAGTCTGTGGGAGAAGATTTAGACTTTGTTGCCATTCATTTCCAGAACTCATGTCCTCTGTCCAGTACAAATACAGGGTATTGTATTCCACCGCTACAACCAACTCTATAATCATCACCACCACTAACACCACCAGTTCCACCGCTACAACCAACTCTATAATCATCACCACCACTAACACCACCAGCTCCACCGCTACAACCAACTCTATAATCATCACCACCACTAACACCACCAGCTCCACCGCTACAACCAACACTATAATCATCACCACCACTAACACCACCAGCTCCACCACTACAACCAACACAATAATCATCACCACCACTAACACCACCAGCTCCACCGCTACAACCACCACTATCATCATCACCACCACTAACAGCACCAGCTCCACCGTTACAACCAACACTATCATCATCACCACCACTAACAGCACCAGCTCCACCGTTACAACCAACACTATCACCACCACCAGCTCCACTGCTACAACCCCCACTACCATCACCACCACAAACACCACCAGCTCCACCACTACAACAACCACTATTATCAGCACTACCACTACTAATACCACAAGCTCCACCGCATTCAACCAGCACTATTATCACCACTACTAACACTACCACTATCATCACCACCACTAACACCACCAGCTCCACCGCTTACAACCACCACTATCAACAGCAACAACCACCACCACCACTACCATCAGCTCCACCACTACCTTCCTCAACACCGCCACCACCACTCTGTGCGTGTGTGTGTGTGTGTGTGTGTGTGTGTGTGTGTGTGTGTGTGTGTGTGTTTGTGTGCTTGCCCACAATAATAGGAATATGTGTCCATTTTGACATTGCAGGTTTCCACATTTTATTACAGTTTTTTTTTCTTTAATTTAATTTATTTTTTAAGATCCAAAAGTTTCTTCAAGCTTTATGAGGTTATGGTTTTAGGTGTAAACGCAGCATTCTTTAGTTGGAGGAATAATAATAAGACAAATCACTGTGTGTGTATGTGTGTGTGTGTGTGTGTGTGTGTGTGTGTGTGTGTGTGTGTGTGTGTGTGTGTGTGTGTGTGTGTGTGTGTGTGTGTGTGTGTGTGTGTGAGAGAGAGAGAGAGAGAGAGAGAGAGAGAGAGAGAGAGAGAGAGAGAGACAGTCTTATCATCTCTTATTACCTCTGCCAGTATTGTCTGTCACTGCTGTGTGTCACAGCTTGATGGACAGATCCTTTTTAAAGCTTCCTACCTTCATCTCTTCTTGTGTTTCCACAGCAACCAGCAAGTGGCTTATTAGCTGTCATTGTTCCAGATAAATGCAAGGGCTATTTATATCCTGTCAAATCTGAGCGCTCAAAGAGATTAAAGATTTCATTTCTGAACTTATCTCCAGCGACAAATATAAGTAAAATAATCATAGTTCAGTTTAAATGTTGTGACTTGATAACACAAGTGATCATCGAAATAATGCCGTTGCTTCTAGGTCAGTGATGGTCCAACTCCTGACCTCCTCATCCAACATCCATGTCTGATCTCACTAATGCTCTTGTAGCTGAATGATCACAAATCCACAGTCACGCTCCAACATCTAGTGGAAAGACTTCACAGAAGACTGACGCTCATTATAACAGGAAACACGGAATTAATCTCGAATGGTACGTTCTTGGGCATAAGAACGTGATGGTCAGGGTTGAATGTAACCAAGCATCTGGTAAGCAAACCATCAAATGTTAGATGTTCAGAAGAGTGACAGAAGATCTGTGGTTCTACATCTGAGCGGCACGAGTCACTCGAGTATGAAACGAGTATGACACAAATCCGACATCTTTTATAAAATACACACATGAGGTCCCGACTTTGTTATGAGTATTCAGTGGACTAAGCAAATGACAAAACTCCATTAGTTCCTAAGGAATCTAGAAACTGCCCTGGCGGTCTGGACTAACAGGAAATAGTCAGCTCTAGGATTATAACAAAAAATTATTGGTGGATAAAAAATGTTTTTGAAAAACATCTTTAAAAACCTTAAACTCTTCAAACGCTCGTGTTGCAATTATTGGCACCCGAAGAAGTTTACTCAAGTGTTTAGAAATTCCATGACTTCCTGTTTCACTGGTGTAGAAATATGAAAAAAATGAGGCGACACAGAGGCTAAGTTCTGCCTCATTTATCAAGATGATGATGATTTCAGGATGCACAAATCTAATGAGACAAATGTGTTCATAAACCAGAAATGACAGAATGGTGATTCCTAATAATGCATATTCACTACTAAGGATATAAAGAAGAGGTTTAAACAACCAGAGCCTCTGGGAAAAGGCTGAGTGATACTATGTTAGCAAACAGAGCTTGCACTAATCCAGGGATGCTAATAATTGTACACAAACAAACAAAAAAAATAAACAAAACTACCTATTCAAAGCACTAACCACCACCACCACCACCACCAACACTAACACCAATACCACTACCTTCACCACCACCCCAAACACCACCCCAGCCACCACCACCATCCCAACCACTACTCCAAAACCACTATCTCCACTACCACCACCACCTCTACCAATGTCACCATCATCCCAAACACTACCCCCAGCACCACTACCTCCACTGCCACCAAAACTACCTCCAGCAACACCACCCCGACCACCACCACCACTACCTCCACCACCACCGACACCACCAACCCAACCACTACTACTTTAAAACCACTATCTCCACTACCACCACCACCTCTACCAATTCCACCACCATCCCAAACACTACCCCCAGCACCACTACCTCCACTGCCACCAAAACTACCTCCAGCAACACCACCCCAACCGCCACCACCACTACCTCCACCACCACTGACACCACCAACCCAACCACCACCACCACCACCACCACCACCAATGCCACCACCATCCCGACAACTACCCCACCATCACTACCGCCACCATCACTACCTCCACCACCTCCTCCATCACCACAACCACTACCCACACCACCACCACCACCATCCCAACCACTACCCCCAACCACCATTACATTCACCACCACCATTACAACCACCTCCACCACCACTACCCTCACAACCACTAATACAACCATCTTCACCACCACCCCAACCATACCTCCACCACCAGTACATTCACACATTGTGTAAAAAAAACCCCAAAAAACTGTTGTGTAGGTAGGTCAATAAAAATTGTGAGTAGATAACATGTGAATATGATAATATTTTTTTTTTCATGCTTTCATGTCCTTAATCCTACAGTGACTAAGACTGCAAAGCCTTATCAAGCTTTTTAAAATATTTTTAAAATCCCTTTACGCACATTGGGCTCAGGTAACAAGGCTGGCAGCTAAAATAAGTCACAGAGATATAATTACACAATAATTTGTGCCACGGCTTCCTAGGGTTGCGTTACAATTAACGAGTTTGTGGCACGGGGAGTAATACATCGGAGAAGCAATTTTTTTTGTCATTGGTGCACGTGATCTGCATTCCACATCTAAACCGACACAGAAGAGCGGAAGTGAGCCTCTGAGAGAAAATAGAGAAGTCCTGCATAACTCCACTACATATTTAACTACACTATATGCAGTGAATTACCTTTCACTCTGGCTTTTCTCCTCTACATTCACACACTGTTAGCTGTTAATTAATAGAGTAGAATACAAAGACACAACCTGATGGATTATAGGCCTACAAAGTGTGCATTCTTTACACACAAAACTCAATGAACAGGGTTGTGTGAGACAACAAAGCAGCTTTGTGACACTGCTATGTCATTTCCTCCCTCAGGCTCGTCCTTCCACCAGTAGGAACTTGTTTAATGCAAACACAACTAACCTTAACTAACCACTAACTAACTTTCTGTTAAAGTAAAAAATTTCAATGAATAGTGTTTTACATAGCCTGGACTTGTGTCATAACATGTACATTCATCCTTCACAGTATTGAAGTTGATGTCAGTAGAATCTTTCATATCTTCACAAACCTAAAGAATAAATCAGTCCTAACAGTGAGAATAATTTAACCGTGTTTGTGTTTACTGCTTGGTGTCACTGTGTGCAAGTCCAACAACCAAAAGTTGCAGTCCCAAACTGTCCACTGTTACCTCACAGCGTGGTGATGCTGTTTTCATGAAAGCCGATAGGAGGCGATCTTTCCCACGTAACACATACTGCAATTCCGAGTCTGTGTCAGCTCTCAGCTCTCTCTCTCTCTCTCTCTCTCTCTCTCTCTCTCTCTCTCTCTCTCTCTCTCTCTCTCTCTGTGTGTGTGTGTGTGTGTGTGTGTGTGTGTGTGTGTGTGTGTGTGTGTGTGTGTATGTGTGTGTACAGGCCATTTTAATCAGTGTGTATTACTAAACACTGTGATCTGTTAGATAATCTCCATTTTCATGTTTACCCTTACCAATTTTTTTTTTTTTACCTTTCCTCATAGTAAATCTCATTAAAAGTTATTTGTATTATCCATAGCACTATGTGTTGTTGTCTGACTGACAGTGAGAGAAGACGGTTGAACGCTAGCCTGGCGTTGCTTTGCATTCTACATTTCCATGTTCTTACTGCATTCTTGTCCTGCAGATTGCATGTAGGTGGATTAAGTCTCACTATGATCTAGTATTCCTGAGAACCACCTTGACCCTGACCATGACCCTGAAACAGCCACTACCTGACAGTCTGTACCGGACATTACCAATCCGTTCTCTGTGTATTCCTTATGTATACCTGGTTTTGATCAGTAGTCCATCCCTGGTGTTTTGTCCTGCACCACTGATACTTTGCCTGTTTGTGGATCACGTCCCTGGTCTCAAGCGTATGGATTTGTTTATATATTTCTAACACAACTATAAGAAATGAAGACGCATATTTCTTTTCCTTAGCCACTCCTTAGGGAAAAGAAATGTATTCCTGGTGCACAGACACTATCCACTCCACAATCCCTCTTTCCCTCAGCCAATCTCTGCAACGTATTTTACACTAGATATCGTCCTGTCCGTTACCGTCACACATTTCACCATCTTGTGGGAATTTATTTGACGTAAATTTTTTTCACAGAGGCCCTTAAATGGAATTTGATCCTGTTTTGTTGTCCCATGTTCAGCACTGAATGTCTTCTACTCAGAGCAGTCTATTCATAAAAATGTTTCAAAAACTCAAGAATGGTTGTATGCTTGTATCTATAATATAAATAGGGATAAACTCATGTCTCTGCTCTCTGAGATACCCCGAGTGCTTATTCAGACGGAACTAAAATTTTAAAGGTGTTATCTACAAACACTAAAAATTCTGTGTTAGTTATCCAACAGAGGGAAAACAAATGTCTCACACTGAAAGCCAGCAGAGCCTTTACTTATTTCATGTCAGACTTGCGGCCAGGAAATAACTCATTTGTTTATACCGATTAAAAACATCCCATACGTACGTCAGTGTGCTGGTAAAAAAAAAACAACTAAAACGATTTTTGACTAAAAAAAATATTGGATGATTTACAGATTATTTTTTAGATTTATATTTATAAATCTTATCTCTTCACCCTGTCATTCCCGCTCCTGTTCTCTCTATTACTCCTGTTCTCTGATCTCTATTACTGCTTGTTGCAGGAAGACGTGTAGGACCGAGTAAGGTCACAAATGTAATAGAGTGTTAAGCTAGGGACAGGTTTGGAGGTAAGTCTGAGTGTTTTTATAAAAAAATATATAACATGAACACACAAAGCCAGTGTAAGGACGTTTTGGAGTTTACCGATAACATATTTTTCCAATAAAACAAAAACTAGAGCATTACAATACCTTGGCCTGGAAGTGATAAAAGCATGGGCACATTTTTCAGCATAAGGCAACAATAAAAGTCTTCTAAATTTAGTTACAGCGATTAAAAAAAAAACGTTTTAGTTCTGTTGTTAATGTGTGACTGAAATGAGAGCCATATGAAAGCTGTCGAGTTCAGCAAGGAGTCGGTTATATAAAGATACGTTTGGAAATGGCGGCACCATGCTTAGCAGATCAGACTGTCAGAAGAACACAGGAGACAGTTTACACAGTCCTAATATGCATGAAATAGGGGCTTAGGCTTCAAGATGGGAGGAGATTACACATTTTAGGGCCCATGGACTGCTGCCATGTCACTCTTCCTTTTGAGAAGGCTTATACTAATCACTTCACTGACACACAACAGCCTTTAATAAACCAGCATTATGAATGTATGTGTGTTAATGCACTGCTCCTGGTGTATGTGGGTGGTAAACAGGGCAGGAGAGAGCGTGGAGTTGGAGCAGACAGAGGAGACGTGCGGTTGGGGGTGCTGATTCTGAATGGCCGAACTGTGTCCAGTTTAACAAAGTCACATTAAGCCGATTTTTTCTGGTCACCTTGACACCAATAGAGGATTAACTGTGTTCACATAGTCGCCCAATTGAGATCTTTCTCTCGGCCCCGTCCGGGCCCTCTGTGCTAGGAGAAAGGGTGTGCTACAGCCTGATTTGTACCAGCAATGATGAAGAAAGGATGAACCGTCCTGCGGAGAACAAAAAAAGACATTAGCTCAGTTTTGCTGTTTTTTTTCTGCTCCTCTCTTCCAGAATTAAAATGATACTCGGTGAAAGAGATCAAATGGAGGATGAGGTAATGAATGACGGCGTCTCTCTTTGCTCTCTTTTGGTCTTTCTTTCTGAGAAGACAACCGGTTCACATAACTAAGCTGAGAGAGTGAAGAACACTATGATTTTGAGTCAGATGTTATTTCATCATCTTACTCGGGTGGATATTATAGATGTAAAGATTAGTCTTGCTGACGTGATGAAGATATGTTACAAGCAGAGGTGTCTCTTCATCATCTTCACTCAGCAGGCACCAAAGAAACATGTAATGTACAACAAAAACAGACAACCTTGTTATTGCTTAAATTGCATCAAACACCATATAGAAAGAATTTTAATTAGATTTAAATTCACTTCAAATTGTTCACACCTGTGGGCAAACGCGCAGGTTTGATTTAGTGCTTAATTGATACATTTACTTAAATACATGCGTTAATGTACTTAAGGTAGTTGTTATTCGTGTATAAATTCATCAGACTCACTTCATTAGTTCCTGATTAGTATTAATTCTAGTAATAACGGCAGTTTATTGTTGTGTTTCCGTGAAAACTCAGATCTGAGAATTGCAGAGAATAAACACAAGTAAGTGACGTTAAGAGAGTGACGTGACATACGGCTAAGTTCGGTGACCCATACTCAGAATTCGTTCTCTGCATTTGACCCATCCAGAGTGCACACACACAGCAGTGAACACACACACACACACCGTGAACACACACCCGGAGCAGTGGGCAGCCATTTATGCTGCGGCGCCCGGGGAGCAGTTGGGGGGTTCGGTTCCCTTGCTCAAGGGCACCTCAGTCGTGGCCGGCCCGAGACTCGAACCCACAACCTTAGGGTTACGAGTCAAGACGGTTCTATAATTACAGTTATGATTAAGCTGACATGCAGATGAATTATTGCTTTATTTTATTTTTTGGGAGTGTTGGCTGAATTAGTGTCATAGGCATATATAATCATATGTGCATATAATATGTTGCAATATTCACTTACAAAATCGTCATCAAAATCTACTATTTTACAATAATGCTTTTCAAGTTGCAGTCCCTGCAGGATTTTGTGGTTTCATTATGGCAGAATTTTTATAATTTTTAAAATTATAGCAGATTTGGGCCAAAACCGTTCACACGCATAGATGAGTATAACTACCATAAAAAAATCATTCAAATATTTGACCAAAAATAAAGGCATAAAATCTCTGCAAGCTGCATTGCTAATTATTAAAAATAAAAGGTTGCACACACACACACACACACACACACACACACACACACACACACACACACACACACACACACACACACACACACACACACACACACACACACACACACACACACACACACACACACACACACACACACACACACACACACACACACACACACACACACACACACACACACAAATTCCTGGAGGACTGAATCTGGTTTTATGACAGTGTTATGACATCATAACTCCAATCCATTAACGTCATGATGTTTTTAATTTCAGAACTGCATCAGTTTGTACCGAAACCAAACTCCCGTTTTTTTTTTTTTTTTGAGATCAGACACGAGCATGATATTGACAAGAAATCAATGGTGTTTAATTAGAAGCAGCTGTTTGCAATTTTTTATAAAAAAACGTATAACCACATGAATGCAATCTTACAGAACAACTGTATAAGCAGACATTCTGGGATCTGTGTAATTCATTCTGCCTTCATCTGCTTCCCCAAACCTGATCTATAATCTTCTCTTTTTACACGTATAATGGAAATAAAGGACCGAATCAGAAACGTGTCACTCCGCAAAGTGTACAGTACATATTCAGCCACACACACACACACACACACACACACACACACACACACACACACACACACATGGCGTAGAAGAAGAAAGACTCAGAACCAAGTGTTTAGCTAAACGTCTCAGCAAGGTAAACAGAACCCAGCAGAAATATTTATACAAGAGTGAAATTATTCAAACATCATTTCTACAGGAAGCACATTTTAAAAGAGGGGGGGGGGTGGTGGTCAACAAAATTCCTAGCAAATTTGTGCAGTGTGTTTGGATTTCTGACACTTAAAAACAAGCACTGAAGTGAAGTTTTATGCATGAGGTGAATGTCATAACACTCAAGTTTGGAGTTTTAAACTGCATTTAAAAAGTGCTAATTGTTTTAATTATTTATATAATTAGCTAATTATTTTATAATATATTGCAGACATCATTGGGTCATTGCGTTGTGATATAATAGAGCCGGACCAAAAAAAGGAGTGTGTATTTTCTTCTGTTCCCTGCAGCCAAAACTAATGAAATGATTAGCATGTGTAAGTCAATGGTCACTTGTGATTGTTCTGTGGGCTTGGGGGTCAAAGGTGAAAGGTCAAGTGTGGATGTGTTTGTCTGGAACTGTTTAGAGAGAAGCAGCGACCAGGCCCTCGGGCACTCACCTGCAAACAACAACTGTTACTCAATGAAATTTTACATCTTAGTTTAGCTAAAGATGAGGAAAAGTATAAAAAGAGGAATTACTTTCTCAGCAGATTATTTGGTTGATGATGTGTCCTGGGGGCTGAAGACAAAACTGTACTTCAAGTGGGACTTATGCTAATAGAATTCCAAGTTTCCTTTTTCCAAGTTTTCCAAGTTTCATCTCTTAATAAATAAAGAGCTTTAAAGCAATTTTTTTTATAAATGTTTAGGTACAAATCTTAAAAATTAGACGTCTAATGTGATCTAATGTATCTAACGTGATCAATCTGCACTACAATTAACATCCCAACCATTTAAATGGCTCTTAACATTATGGCAGGGGAAAAATCCAGCCCCAGATAATGCCCTAATTCTTCAAACCTTCCCTGCTGAGATTGGATGGACTGAGCCAGGACTTAATACAGTACGCCAATGTTTAAGTGAGACCCTCCAGGCTGAGCCCAGTCGTGGAGATGAACAGCTAACTTTCAACCGATTCAACCCGTCAGCTTTTGTGCGTGTCAGTATTAAAAGACTAAATTCCTCATCTTAATTTCAAACCTCTGCCACTTCAAGACTAGATATAAGTTCAACAGAAGTAGTCCCAAGTCCCACTTTGTCTATGTACTGAACTGTTTACTGTGCTTAAGATTGTACCATTGACATTTCCTCTGGCTTCTCACCAGACTACCTGCTGTCACTCACAGAAGCTCAGGCAATGGTAAAGGATGTAAAGGAACCACTGGCTTTGGGGTTTATTCATCTCTCCAGCCGTTCGCAGCTGATTCATCTTTATGGAGAAAAAAAGAATAGAGGACTTGTGTATTGACCATTGAGGCCTGAACACAGTAACATTTGCTCCCTGCCCTGTAATTGAACCCAGGCCCTGTCAATGAGAGTGGATGGTTCTCCTGTTGGTTCTCCAGATGAACCACCAGGATAGACACTATCACTTGTGGGTGGGTCTTCTGGTGGTTCTCCTGGTGGTGAGAGTGTGTCTCCTGTTGGTTCTCCTTCGGATAAACCACCAGGAGAGACACCGTCACTCAACAGTTATGTAAAATGGCATATAAAAAAAAATCCTGTCACTTATGTGCTTAATACAGGACATCCTGGACTAGCTGTTTCCTATACCCGTTATCACTACCATGTTTTATATGGTCACAAGTCTCTACAAGCATTGCAGTAATCATTAAGTGCTTCTCTACACTGCTTGCTTGCTTCTATCAGACTTACTTAGTCCTACCAACTAAACTCGCCACAACAAAACATGGAAACATCCGAAGTCATCTTACACAAGGTGTTTAAATTCTACAGTATTCCCAAAGACATTCTAGTCAGTTAGTGGAGTACAGTTTAGCTTACATGAGTGGAATGCTTCTAAAATAAACACCAATATGAGCAGCTCTTCAAGGTTGCCATAAACCAATGAAGTGCTTTCATGAAATTCTTCCAGTCATTTTGTCAGAATAAATAACAAAAGGAGTCCGCATTAGGTCGAGTGTTGCCAAAACTCCATAGCTCAATGTGATATACTGTTCCGACGCATCCGTAACAATCTTCACTAGTCCTGCATTTGAGAGAGTCATCCAGAGTCCTGGTCATGAATAACTCGATAACGAAAAGGAGTGAGAAAAAAGGAGTGAGATATACAGTATATGATATAGGAAAAATTCAAAAATATTATGATACAAGCTTCTCTCGGGTCAGATTATCAGCTGCTCTCACGAAGGATAGGTCTAGGATTCATTGAGTATTTTGTTTTCCTTCTGTTTAATGATATCCTGGATGTTTACACGTGAAACATGTGGATTGTTAAATCCACAATCTAAAAAAAGAATCATGTTATTTCTGCTTTTATGAAAATATACGATGATGAACTAAACTGTGGTTTGACTTCTTTCGAACTCAGTCCTGTCAGGTCCGACCCACATTTCTTTAAGAGTGACATCCATGTCCACCAATACACTATCATCATTCTTAGGCGGGTTTTTAGAGTGTAATAGTAGGGAGGGGAAAAGAGAGGAGTGGGTGGTCACGGTTTTATTGAGTGTGTATGTATGTATTTGTGTGTGAGCGAGGTCCCAAGATCGGTAAAAATCACCTCATTTTTCACTTGAGTGGCTCTCTTTAGGTCTTACACTTTTCTTTAGACACCCTCCCCATCTACCCCTTCAGAGGAGAATTCCTCCACTGAGTGTGAACCCCTGCACACCCCCTAACACACACTGAGGGGCATTCAAAATGCATTAACGCCAAATCAATGAAAAACACTGAAAAAGCAAAAAAAAAAAAAAAAAAAAAAAAAAAAGAGAGAGAGAGAGAGAGAGAGAGAGAGAGAGAGAGAGAGAGAGAGAGAGAGAGAGAGAGAGAGAGCAAGGCAAGAAAAATCTCCTTAGCAACATAATCTGGCTTGCCTCACGAGAACCAGACGAGGAATGAGAAGAAAAGGGAACGAGGCAAAACAGGGAGGGCAGGAGGAAAAAACGAGAGGAGGGGAGGGATAGTGGAGCATTTTGGCAGGGAATAAGGAACTGAACGGCAAGAGGCCTTGTGCACAGACACCGACAAAATGGGGAATTAACACAAGAGAAACTGTTCCTATTTAACACAAGGAGTAAAGCGACTATATTAACCCCCCCGTTACAGGCTAGCATCAGGGGGCAGCGGGGACCACAGGGAGGGGGAACTATTGGAACTTTTAATACTCACTCCCAAGGGAACTTAAGAAAGTCAGAAATAATTGGCCACACTTATTCATTAGGGATAGAACCAGGTCCCAAGCAGGCTTGTTTTATACATTATCAGTGACTTACATACATGTAAGTGTAACAGATCTTTCATCCAGTCAGTGACTCTTATACCTCTTTATCCATCCATTTTCATAGATATATAATCTAGGTTTGTTTCTTGTGGTCTGTAAGAAACAATTTTAAAGAAATTTGAAGAAACTGTGATTTATTTATTTATTTATTTATTTATTTATTTATTTATTTATTTATTTATTTATTTATTTGCCATTTCTTCAATATATATACATACAGTAGCTGTGTTCAGATTAAAGAATGATTTATTGTTTGAAATAATTCTAATAAATGAATGAGAATGTATTACAAGATCATTTATTCTCTCGTATTGTGGTCAGTTTATACTAATAGCCATGTGCATATTATATTTATAGTACACACATATTCATCCGTATATTATGTTCATAGTTCATTCTGTACACATCTGTAAATTACTGTTTATAATAATAGCCATATATTTTGTTACATCCTTCTGTAAATTTTTGTTTTAGTATAATAGTTTTAATTTTAGTGTAATTATAGCCATCTGTATATTATGTTCATAGCACACACACACACACACATCTGTAAATTACTTCTATTCTTCTAATCTTGTACAAACTGTACTGTATATCCTGCACTTTGCTGCTATTGCACTCTGGTTAGACCTAAACTGCATTTCATTGCCTTGTACTTGTACGTGAGTAATGACAATAAAGTTGAATCTAATCTAATCTAATCTAATCTAATCTAATCTAAGTTAGAATATAATATGTCGTGAAGCTGTAAAAGCTAAATTGAGAAATTTGTTTATACTTTATTTAAAATGATCACATTTCTTTTGCTGAAGTTTTTATGGAAATTGGCAATTGTCAGTGGTCGCAATATGTTCAACCTTTAACCCTTTCTACATGATCAGGCCATTGGTGAGAGTGTAAAACTTAATTAGGAGGTCATTACAAGCTGCCCTGTACACACCATGAGCTTTATTACTACCCCCCACCCCTACACATACATTCACATGCACACTAGACATTCGATGAAGATTTTTGGCAATGAAACAAACACACACACACACACACACACACACACACACACACACACACACACACACACACACACACACACACACACACACACACACACACACACACACACACACACACTCCTTACATTTCTAAAATCCTTCCTAACTGTACACATTTATTACTATTATGATCTTTCAGCATAATAAATCACAGTGGAAGACAGCACGGCAGTAAATATTTAATAACCTGGAATTCAATTTGAAAGAACTAGACTTTAAATCTGCTTTACTCGTCAGAATACAATATAAATGGAATCACATGCATTCAGATTTAGTGTAGAATCCCTTTGCAGCTTTCAGAGAAAGTTGAAAAATGTAATCCGTTTGGGATAAGAGAATATTTTCTCTTATTATAAGTTAATAAGCCTGTGAAATCTTCGAATCCGGATGTATGATCATTTGTGTTGGTCGTACTTGACCTTTTTTAATAATTTTTAATTCGATTTTTATTTGTATAGCGCTGTTAACAATGGACATTGTCTCAAAGCAGCTTTACAGAACATAAGAAATATAGAACAAAAGGTTCGAGATTAATATTAGACTTACATTTAAATCTATTTGTATTTATCCCTAATGAGCAAGCCTGAGGTTACTGTGGCAAGGATGTTATGGATCATTGAATTAGAGCTTATCTCTCGTCTAGTTTGCAGAAGAACTATATCTTAATGAATGTCTCAAACTTCCTAAAAGTGTGCTGAATTTAAGTTTGGAAGAATATTTGTACTGGGAAATTGCTTGGGAATCGTGAGAGATTGCAGCTAAACTTCACCGGGTTTAACCTCGGCGCACAGTCCCCTTGTGCTGCGAGACAACTTTGTAAAGACTGTGAGATTAAGATAAAACGAGACAGACTAAAAAGCCTTGTCTTGAAATGAATATTAGAGGACAACTCCTAATACAAAGCCATTAACAAAGACAGTACAAAAGCAAATGCAGAGAAAGGAAGAGAGAAAAGGGGATGAGGCCAAGCCGAGACAGAGAGAGATGGTTTGACAGTGAGAGAGACGAAGGCCAGAGGAGAGAAAAAAGAGAGTGGCCTAAAAAGCAGTGATCTAGATAAACAGGGAGGCAGAGGGGCGAAAGAGATTAATAAAGAGAGAGAAGTAGAGAAAATAGAAATGGAGAAAGAAAGAGGGGGACTCTCTTTGTCCCCGTTGGCTGATTTCACACCGACACAAAGGCCTCGGTGGATGTTTCATCCTTTCACGGGCGTTTTTTGCTGCCGTGCATTCAGCACTGTTCCTGTGCCGTTATGAAGTCAGGTCCATTCAGTGGGCGTTATAAATCACCGGTGCCGCCGCAGAGCGTGGCCAATCGTCCAATTACGGAGCGCGGACGCCCCTGAACATGCCAGACAAAAGCGTCACAAGGCCCATAAACGACCCTCTAATCAGGCGGCGGGGAAAACGCGCCCAAAACAGGCCCCAACCGCCCGCCTCACGCCCGTATTCCATCATCCCCATGCCCTCACACTTCCTCCCGCCCACTTCAGCGCACACACATACACAGCTGCAGAGCAGGAGAGGGGGAGAGATGGAGTGGGAGAAGGGTAAAGAGGGCACAGAGAGAGAGAGAGAAAAATGAGTTGGTGTTAGGATGCTGCGCTGAAGCCCCCCTTGGCCCTTTTCAGGCTGAGAGCCAGAACAAAAGCATACTGTTGCCATACTGGGCCGTTCATGCTAGCCAGTTAGCGGCCCCGAGAAAGTCCCTTCCACAGCTGCGGGAGCTCACCTTGTGCTGGGGGCTATTGTTGGAGTGTATTGGGGGCTCTGACATTCATCTTCAGAAGTGAGAGAGTGAGATATATATATATATATATATATATATATATATATATATATATATATATATATATATATATATATATATATAGAGAGAGAGAGAGAGAGAGAGAGAGAGAGAGAGAGAGAGATTGAAATATATATATCACTCTCTCACTTCTGAAGATAGATAGATAGATAGATAGATAGATAGATAGATAGATAGATAGATAGATAGATAGATAGATAGATAGATAGATAGATAGATAGATAGATAGATAGATATGTACATTATATATATATGAGAGAAAGAGAGAGAGAGAGAGGGAGAGAGAGAGGGAGAGAGGGGGAGAGAGGGAGAGAGAGAAATGCAGCTGCAGGATGAATAGAGATGAGGATAAGGTGAGAGACAGGGAGCAGTATGACAGGCAACAGGGCAACCCCACCCCCAAACTTACAGAGCAGCTGCCTTTCAGTTAAAAGTAACCCCAAAGAGAGAGTGAGAGAGAGAGAGAGAGAGAGAGAGAGAGAGAGAGAGAGAGAGAGAGAGAGAGAGAGAGAGAGAGAGAGAGACAGTCAACATTACATCTAATAGAAAAGTTGAGTCCAATAATGAGATCATAACTCGCTGGATTTGATTCATTAATCTGTGATGAGTTCATCTCAGGGGCATAAAGAGTTGAGCGTGTATTACAATTTGAATGCGTTGCAGTGCTGGTGCTCAGAGGGGAGGCAGGTGTTGGCCCAGCTGTAAGAGTAAAGGTTACAGACAGAGTCCATCAGAGCCACCCTCTCAATGCAGCCCTTCCCTCTGTTCAAACCATCAACATCCCATGTAGCACTCGGAGTAAGCGAAACTCCCCCATCACTCTCTCCCTGTCTCACTATCCCTTGCTCCTGCTCTCTCAAGTGGGTGCAGCTGCCGGGGGACTGCTGGTATCATCCATTCTCCAAGGGCCTTTAATAGCACTTGGTACTATGACACTAAATATCCCCCTACACAGCTCTGTTTTATTCATTAAATAGACCCTAGACACACTGCAGACACATTAAATGCCTAAGATCCAATACAGACTGCATACAAGATATCACTTACACAAAAGCACTTAAACACAAAATCTCCTCTCTGCATTTTTAAAGGCCCACTTAACAAAATTGGCCAGATGAATAAGTACTGCATGAAATAGCATTTTAAGTTTTAAATACAGCAACAACAACAACAACAACAATAATAATAATAATAATAATAATAATAATAATAATAATAATAATAATAATAATAATAATAATAATAATAATAATAGTAATACTTGCACGTCCATTAACATTACAGATTACTCTTAATGTTTAGGAATCTAATATATGATGAGTTATAAAGTAAAACTGATGATATATATTATATGACAATAAACAATTTCTATCTTAAAATGATTCTGAAATTTACTCAGATTAGTTTTAATTAGGTGGCTTTTGATATTCATGAACAAGAAGAAGAACAAGGCGAAGAAGGACATAAGAGGATTATTATTATTATTATTATTATTATTATTTTTTTTTATTTTTTTTTATTATTGCTCTATGAGTTTTAAAGGCAATAGGAAATATATATGCCCCGTATTGTGACATTGTATATGAAGTATATATGTATATGTACATGACATTGTAAACTTGGCATCATAATTTCTCTTCGTTTACCTCTGACACGTACAGATAGACACAACATTACGAGTTAGTCCATTCTGAACACATTTAGACACTTGTGACTTGTCAGGCCAGAGGGTGAGGGTGATTATCATTCAGGTGGAGCAGCCGGCTGGGCAGTTTGGAGAACTCTCTCTTTGGTCTCCTATCCTAAAAGGCCTGGGCCGGCCCACGGAGCGAGGGAAGAGGGAGGGATCGATTTGATTCTAATCGGACCATGAAAAGAACATGATCTAACTGCTTTCAGCTGGGGGTGCATTTCTGGCCCACTCGTCTATTTGCTCTCCCTCTTTGCACTTGTCTTCCATTCTTTCGCTCTCTTTCTGTCTTTCTTCTCCTCTGTCTTCTTCTCCTTTAAAAACACAATGTAGCCGGCCGACTCAAAAGCCCCTGAATGTCTCATTAATGACTTTGTAAATGCATGGATGAAGAGATTTAAGGAAGGCTGGAGGAGCGGGGAGGAGAGGAGAGTGTATAAATTTCTGAGGGTGGTCAGAGCACCAGGCTCAGGGCTGATTTCCATGGCAGTGAATGAGATTGACCTCTAACACTGCATGTGCTTTGGGCCATCAAGAGACAACTAAGGCTTGACCAGGCTTCCTGATGCTGAACGAAGACCAGGTTGAAGGATGAAACACTGTCTGTCTGATTGATCCTGATCTCAGAAGACAAACACACAAACTCACCCAAGTGTGGGTTTTGTGTTGGCTAGTTGATATCATTAAACGTGATCTTACTCTAACTTTAATTTTGTAACTCATTTCCTCATGTGAGTATTTATGTTTTCTTTAGATTTCACCTCCATTCATGGTTTTCTTGCTCTTTTTTTTTCTGTGGTCCCTGGTCGGTCTCTCTCTCTCTCTCTCTCTCTCTCTCTCTCTCTCTCTCTCTCTCTCTCTCTCTCTCTCACACACACACACACACACTCACTCCCTCTCACTATTTCTTTCTCTTGGTCTCTTTTTAAAAAAAAAACATCTTAGCAAGTTAAAATATTTGATATTATTGGTTATAGGTTATAGGTTATATATATATATATATATATATATATATATATATATATATATATATATATATATATATATATATATAAAATTTGAATTTTTTTATTTATTTTAATATTTTAAGCATTTATTTCTAGAAAGGAGTGAAACTTACTGTGAGCAGAATAGGAACTGAGTAAAAGCATTTGGACTTTACTCAAGATTTGATTTAGATTATAAACTTAAAACAAGAAATATTAATAAGCAAATTTACCGTATGTTGTAGGCCACAGGAGAGCTTTCAGAGCCATAAATCCTTTCCTGGCTTAAATAAGTAAATTATTAATTAGAAACTAATAATGTTTGTACATTACTTTTAAAATAAAGGTTGTTTATTAGCTGAATGGTTTATCAGTGAAATATTCTCATTGCACAAGAGTTTCTTTGTCTATTTCTTTGAAGAACCGTTTAATGAAAGGTATTTTGGGGAACCAAAAATGGTTCTTCTTTGGAATCAGTGCAATAATCCCTTTTGGCACTTCCAAATGCACTTGTTCAAGTGTTCATTGTATATCAATGGCTCCAAAGTACAAATACAAATACAGTCAGAAAATAAAACAAACAAACAAACAAACAAACAAATAAATAAAGTTTTTCTTTAGTCAAGACGCGTCTCGTGACATCGTCACCAAACACATTCAGGCAAAGCCCTCTTTCATTTGATCATGAGTTCAGCTCTGAAAGAAAGTCATCACATACTGTAGGTATCTTCACTCGTGGGAGTTTAATAAAAGAATCCTGTGCTTGTAGTTTTAACAAATCGAGACATTTTCTAAAGAAAACGCACAAAACACACAAATGCCCTGAAATTGCCATTTCTGACCACAAATGATGGGAAATCCCAACAGGACTGAATAACACATATATTATAGATGTTCGACTTTTCTTTTTTTTTTTTTTTTTTTTACAAATTCTGTTCATGTAAACTTTATTGATGTGTTTTATGACAAGTCAAATACACAGATATATACAGTTATCTATCTTGAGACATGAAGACATGAAAAACGTGGCAGTTTCTCAGGTGGGAATGCCTTCAGGTCAGAGGAAATGCCTTCAGGTCAGAAGAGAATGTCTAGGCTGATTCAAGCTGACTGACAGAAAGGCTACAATAACTCAAATAACTACTTTATACAGCCACGGTGGAAAGAAATGCACTGCAAGTAGATTCTTCAACAGAAGAAAACCACATCAGGTTCCACCCCAGGAATCTGAGTCTACTGTATTATCAGCACCCAAACTGGACAGATGAAGACTGGATAAATGTTTTGATAAATCTCAATTCATTCCACTTTATCCTTCTCAAAGGCTTTAATTTGGATTTTTTTTTTTTCATTTCTGCATCATCATAAGCCATGCGGATCAACAATTTTTATTTTATCTGTCTGTTCACAAAGCAGTGCTCAGTGAAAAACAAAGCCACGGGTGAAACCTTTAGACTTACGTCATGTTGACGTCCTGCTAATAAAGCGACTTAAACATGAACAACATTCGTGTTAACACAAACTCAAATCCAGACGAAGGCTAAGAGAGCTGGTATGTTAATGAGTACAGCATGGTTTGTCTCACTTTGTTAAAGGATTTTGGTCATTGTGGCCTTCAGAAAGAGTACAATGTCAATGAATATGGTAAATTTGTGCTATTAATGCCGTTTGTGAGAAAAACGGCGTAAAAATGTAATACCTGTGCATCTAAAATATTTCAACCGATACCATGGCTGAGTATTTTCAAGCACATGATTTTCATCCAGAAACTGAGAAAAATATATTACCTCTTACTATAACAATGAGTCAGAGTTCTCTTAGTCTGACGTTCATCTACTGTAGTTTTATACTTGTGCATGTGTGGCAACAAGAAATTCACGTAAACATCAGAAGCTTGGCTTCATTCTTTTTGTACAGAATTATCAACTGTTTCGATTCCATGAAAACGAACCTAATTTGTGGCACATTTCGTTAATGTTAATTCAATTTGTCCAAATGTTAAACACACTGAAATATTAAACAGCATTGCTTAATAATGATGAATAGAAATAATAGAAACTTGAGCAGGCATTGAGAAGCCGTCGCACGTGCTCCCACATTAACACCGGCGAATTGAACTTCCCATAATTCTCTGTGCGACCGGCAGGTGAGGGAATACAGATTGTGAAGAGCATGGGGGACGCCACATTGCTGCCTGCATACAAATTTTCCTCCCCAACCCCCTGCACATACACACATACCACAGATATACTCCTATGGTCTAAGGCAAGACAAAGAAATAGACACACTTGAACTTCTCTTTAGCGTTGGTCAATCAAGGCACAGAGAGGTGCAGTCTAGTGTCTTTGTAACAGTCCTTTTCTGTCTTTCTCTAGGGATGCATCATTAAGGCTCTCTGGGGCAATTTATGACACAAATAACCACACATCCAGCACTATCAACAGAAACAACACCTGAAAATCTGAAAACCACAGCGTTCTTGAGTCCCAGAAGTAGATGGACTTGTCTTTGATAATTTAATTAGCCCTTTTTCATGCAACTATGTGAAGAGTACCCCAAAACCCAAAGTGTTTTTTACTCTTTTTGCAAATTAATTGGCTAGACATTAGAATTATAAAGCTGCTCTTCTGGTGGTGAGGAAAATAGTTTAGACTGATTAGATTAGATTAGATTAGATTAGATTAGATTAGATTAGATTAGATTAGACAATTATTGACAAGGAAAATTAGTGCAGAATGTGGTTGTTGTAATAAGTTGAACCTGGACACTGTATTCGATGCAGAAGATGCAATGCAGGTCAGGTTATACAGAAAGTATTAAAATACAGTTAATTCAGATTAGATGACCCTCCCACATTAATACCCCATGTGCTAATAGTCTCTCTCTCTCTGTGTGTGTGTGTGTGTGTGTGTGTGTGTGTGTGTGTGTGTGTGTGTGTGTGTGTGTGTGTGTGTGTGTGCGTGTGTGCGTGCGTGTGTGTGTGTGTGTGTGTGTGTGTGTGTGTGTGTGTGTGTGTGTGCGTGTGTGTGTGTGCGTGCGTGTGTGTGTGTGTGTGTGTGTGTGTGCGTGTGTGTGTGTGCGTGTGTGTGTGCGTGTGTGTGTGTGTGTGTGTGTGTGTGTGCGTGTGTGTGTGTGTGTGATATGTTTTCCTAGACCCTGAACCATTCCAGCCACGCCACACATACACTCCCACTGTTACATTATCGTGCTGTACAAGGACACTTACATTCGGAAACAAGACATGCAAACACGATGCTCTGATCTAGTCGTCTAGACGAGAGTCAGAGTCACGCAGATTCTTATATTTGCCCATTTTTTCACTATTTTGCACCACTTTAAAAAAATCATGCATCCTTGCACCACCCAAAAACTATCATTACTCTTCTGTATGTCCATCCATATTTATTCTGTCTAGTCTGTGTGTATATAGATGTATATATGCATAATGACATTCCTTTTGTACAGCTATATCTGTCATACCACTTCATACTGTATCATACTTATATACAAACCACACTATATAAACCCTTATTCAGTTATATGTACATATTACTACACCTTCTGTATAACCTCATACCCTTATTTATTACACTGCCACCTGTATATAAGCCATCTATGCACTTCTGGTTAGATGCTAACTGCATTTCAATGGCTCTGTACATGTACCTTGCACAATGACAATAAAGTTGAATCTAATCTAATCTAATCTAATCTAATCTAATCTAATCTCATTTTTCCTGCCTCCATCACATCATGTTTTAGAACTTACAGGTAACCTGCTGACTAATATATCCTACTAAGGCTCCATTGGTACAAGATAATAAATATTACTCACTTCATCTGTCACTGGTTTTAATGTTACGGCTGATGTGTGTATACATAAGCATATAAGCTTTTGGTTTTTAAAATCAGCTTTTGATTAATATCTAATATCAGCCTAAGTGAGAATCCTGAGGTTTAATAGCGTCTGGTGTTACACTGTAATGACTATGTTTAGGAAATAATTACAACAATGCCTTTAATTCATCCTCAGTAACTGCTGGACAGGAGCCAAGTCATGGTAATTCTAGGCACAAGACAGGACCCAAGTCCATTACAGGGCACCATGCAAACACGCATCTGTTTAAGGGGCAATTCAGCATAGTTATCTCATGTAGATGCATGATTTTGTACGAGCAGAGAAACTCAGAGAATTATGAGTAAACCCAAAAATCATAAAGAGTAACACAAGCACGGGATGTAAAGGTCACTTAGCATTAGACACTAACACCGTGGTCTGAAAAATAAAAAAAAAAGAGTTGTTTTTATTAAGAAGCGATTAAGAAGGTACATTTTATTCTGTATGAGGTGAATATATTTAAAGCTACAGTATTCAAATAAATAGTTGCCTCATGACACTATTCTTTATAGGATGTTATTTATTTATTTATTTATTTATTTATTTATTTATTTATTTATTTATTTATTTTTAAAATCTGCTAATATTTGACTGTTCCAATATTTTTGTGACGCTTGCCTTGTGACACTAATGAAGGCTTGTTTAATATACTACAGTACCTCCACAAATACCTTTTAACTCCTCTAAAACAGAACCTGTGCGCGTTCATGTATGTGAAATTAGGAAATCCAGATGACGTTACAAGCCCTTTCTGTGGAGATGCGCAGACAAATAAACCTCCATTATTGACCAAATGTGCTCCGGATGCCATTTTACACCAAGGTCTTGACAGCTCTCATCCCATTCTTTCCTACTCACTCAATAACATGACCCCTGTTCCTGTGACATCTTCACACAGTCCTGTATAGCTGTAAATAAGTAATGTCTGAAAATGTTAACGCAAACCCGATTAAAGCGTGTGCCCCTGGTGCTTAGATCGTCATTAGACCACCAGCTTTTCACTTTCACTGCTTTCTAAATAAAATGCTGTTCCAAAGTGTATTGTTTCTCTGTGTGAGACGGTATAATGAACATCGGTAGGAATTCTTATCTCAAGCAAGTCCTCAAACTCATCAACACTCAAAGGGAAACGATGTATTGGAAATCACAATAACTCAAATAAACACCAGAGATTGTGAGGAAATGAATATGATGCAAAGGATCAATTGGTTGAAAGCATCCACAAATCTTTCTGGCTTTTATCCATGCCAAAGTGGTCCCACTGATATCACACTGTGTGCACACCATCTCTAATAGAGATGTTTTATAACAAGCACAGCTAGAGCAGCATGGAGACCAATTAAGAGTTTAAGTGATGTCCATGTCATGAATTCAGTACATGTCCAGACTCACATCAGCACACAGGCCTTACATGACCCTCAGATTAAAACCCTATACAGCACAAAGACTTTACCGAAGCGCAAATCAAGTGAAATACAATCGGCGTAATGTCGCCTTGCCGATTTTGTCTTAGTGACGGAGCAAGTCATTCGGAAAAAGATTCAACGGCTGTTACAGATCTGGGAAATATAATACGTCGATGGGACAAAGTGGCAGGACCCTTAATGATGTTCGGCCTGGATACATAGAAAAACATTTCGGCATCACAGAATCTGTCAACATTTACGTCATTATCTCTTTTAATTGTATGTGTAGTGTAGGCACAGCATTGGCATCCTGTCTCACAAAGCATACACTGATCTCCAAACAGACCCTAAACATTCTCTCTACTCCCAAATGCATTTATGTAGCTCAGATAACATGTCTGATTTATTTCCAAGAACACTGAGGTTCTTTCTCTTAGGGCTGTTGGGTGCATCATTCTAATGCTTTTATACTGTTTCATTTTAAAATTCCAGAAAAATGCATCTTAAACAGACAAACTAAAAGTACATAGACATCCAAAAGTATACAGATGCTGTACTATATTCAATCTAAATCGTAAAATTGGGTATCATCTCATAATTCTACCTCATATATCTGAAGGTGGCATGGATTCTAAGTTTGCTTGATGGCATGAAACCATTTTAGGATACAACTACTGAACTACTTCTAGCTACTAGATTCTCCTAGTAGCTTATATATATTTATAAAATAATGTTTAATTTAGGGGGCACAGTGGCTTAGTGCTTAGCAAGTTTGACTCACACCTCCATATCATTGTATGATGATGACGATGACGATGACGACGACGACGACGACGACGACGACGACGACGACGACGACGACGACGACGACGACGATGATGATGAAGATGATGATGAAAATGATGATGAAGCTGTTTTTTTTTTTCATTTGTTTGTGTACTATTGTGGAACCATGAACAATGTCATCAGGCACAGTAAAGTAAGGCAGTATGCTATTAAATAAAGACTAGGGCTGATTTCTTTGTAGCTCAAACTATAAAATAACATAGTTATTACACAGAGTGAAACAACCCATAGATTTTGTGTACTTGTCAAATTCAGTAGCAATGCAATAAAGTAATAAACATGTTAAAGGTTGTCTAAATACTCAGTGACTTTTTTAAATGCATTGGTATGAAAGTAGATAGAACAGAGCTACGAGTTCTGTATGGATTGAATGGAATAGTTAACACCAATTGCAGCTTTTCCATTCCTCACCCAGGATAAACACAGCATGATTATAGACTTGAAACCCAGCAGTCATTAATTGTGTTTATGTGTAATAGTTTCATGCCAATAATGAGACCCTATTAGGCTCAACCTTAGTGATTTCATAATAGTAACCCTAACTTAGTGATAGGTAGTAGACCATTAGAGACTTGTCAATATCATGACCATCTGTCATTGATGCACTGATTTGAAATCGATGCATTTGGAGACATTTGGTTTCCATTAGTTAAAGTCACTGTTAGTGTTGTAACTGATATATGATCAAATAAAAATGTGTATATTTCTCTGGGGTGAAACATTATATTGTATCATTCATATTCATTCATATTCATTCATTCATTCATTCATTCATTCATTCATTCATTCATTTTCTACCGCTTATCCGAACTTCTCAGGTCACGGGGAGCCTGTGCCTATCTCAGGCGTCATCGGGCATCGAGGCAGGATATACCCTGGACGGAGTATATATATATATATATATATATATATATATATATATATATATATATATATATTATTCTTAAGCCAAAACTGAGTAAAACATTAATTAATTAAATAAAAGAACAATGAATTGTACTTAATTACTATTATATGGTGCCTTTGACAATGAAACGCATTACATAATATTTATAGTGCTGCAATTGTATAAAGATGAATTAACTTACAGGAAGTCGTTCTTCACACCTCCTAAATGTTCATTTAACATCTGACGTCTATAATCAATACCTTCTCTCACCCTACAGGGTAGATTCTCGGTCCAACAAGACAGCATTTGGGTTCGTAACCTAGAAAGAAGATTCTCAGTGCCCTCACTCGATAGCTGCGTTAGGCTTCCAAAAATGCCAGTGTGTGGCTTGGACGCTTTTTGCATAAAAATCGAATCATTCATTAAGACATAAATTAGATTTTGACACACACGGGGCACTCCCAAACCCCCACCTTGCCCCTCTACTCGATCTGAAACGATGAAGTGAAGTGTAGCCATTGCAGCTGCTATTCACACGCAGGAGATAATTGGCAATGAAAAGTCAGTGCGCGCCATTGCGCTGTCCGTGGGATCATTGTTCATTTTCCCCCATTGCCTATTGAGCACTACACTGAAAACCTGAGTGTTTCCTTTCAGTTTTCGGTATTCACTGCGTGTTGCCTGGTTACTCGGGACGGGGGGAAATACTGGCCCCATTAATCACAATGCAACTTTTTCTTAAGGAGGCGTTGATACACGTTAACGACGTTCCACGCACAAAGCATTGATGGACTTCTTCATGTCCTACGGGAAGTGTATGAAACTACTATGAACAATACAATCCTGCTCCTGACTACCAAACTATCATGCATTTAGTCCATAGGCTAGTCATCAAGTCATTAAGTTGTACCTAGTGCCTTGTGCTGTGTTATCCTTCTGATCTGTTTATGTATAGGCATAGACATATAGAAATTGTCTGTAGGCTATATGCTGCATGCAGAATGCGCATCAAGACCTGAGCTGACCAAAAACATTTCTTCAGTATATACAATTAATCAAGTAAAATGATAAAACAGACAAATATAATTTAATATTGTACCGAACAACAGCATTTTTGCAGCCCATTTTGCAAGGCCACTTAGCTCATTTTAAGTCTTTTAGTTCTTGGAGAACGCAGACTGCCACCCAGAGCAGACTAAAAAAGAACCAAACTGCTTCCCCTTAAAAGGACTTGTTTTCCTCTCGAATTATGAAAGTAACGGAGAGGTAACAGGGAGCGCGCGGTACCCGACAGCTTAAATCCCCTTAAACCCTTCCACGTGGCCCGACTGGCCGCAGCAATTATAGAGCTCATTACAGACTCATAAAGGCTCTAGACTGTAGGATTACTAGACAGACAATGACATTTTTTTCGGAAAGATTTAAAAGGAAAAAAGTACAACCCTGGAGTTGGGACAGTGTGATGTGGACGCGCACCACTGCGTACCGATTTAACCATTCTCTCTCTCTCTCTCTCTCTCTCTCTCTCTCTCTCTCTCTCTCTCTCTCTCTCTCTCTCTCTCTCTCCGTGTTATTCCGCCGTGTTCACTCCATTACAGCAATTACATCCCGCCTGACAGATGTGTTCATTTCTTCCTCTGCGCCTCGACCAGATTTAAGGGATAATTCTCCAGTGTTGAAGAACAAGGTCTCTGCTGATTCTAGCAATTAAATACATATGAGAGCAGCCTCCCCTGCGTAAATTAGAAGAAAATACCTACATGAAACCGCTGTTATTAGACATTTTACCCCTGTCTTCAATTATCCTACTGTAAGTCCGTATTTACTTACTACTCAGTATCCTAAAAGGCATCTTGAATTATCGCTACGCTGGCCATGATTTACATGTTAACCAAACAATACAGATCAAGGACTGTAATCTGGGCTGCAGGATTAATGGCCTAATTAATGTAAATTATGTTGATACATGCATGTCCTTTATTTGTTTTCTTAATATATATATATATATATATATATATATATATATATATATATATTCTAACGTACTTCTATTTTTTAACTTCTATATACTATATATGTTACACTATATATATTTTTTTTTACTTCTATATACTATATATTACAATATTACATTTAAAAAAAAGTGTTTTGATGACAGGTGTGTTTTGTGTACACTGGTGTGAAGACTGGAGTAATGTTACCACCTTTCATACAGGCAACAGTAGTCATTTTAGCACCTTTTTGTATGTTATTGCACGCAGTTAAAGCAGTCAGAACGTATTGTCTGTAAGAAGAAGAATTTCGGAAGTGCAAGGATTTTTTTGTTCCAAAGACATTATTCTATTAATATTGGCGTAAAATATAAACAACAATAATAATAATAATAATAATAATAATAATAATAATAATAATAATAATAATAATAATAATATCTAGGCTCAGTGAGCTCAACTTTCGTAAGACTGGCGCGCGCAAATCAACCTGCTCCTGACCCTGCAGATCAAACCGGCTAATTATTGTCACATGTTGAGAGATTAGTGCATTTCTGGAATAGCTGTCTGTTTGTCCGGCTCTAATACCTCGACAATAAAAGCTTTCTAATTGAATCGTAATCGCTATCAAATTGCACGCACCTACACTCGACTGCGTTTTATAAACCGTTAATCCCAAGACAGGCCTATTTGTCCAAACTGAACTGAGCCTTGATTAAGAGCCATAGAGAGAGAGAGAGAGAGAGAGAGAGAGAGAGAGAGAGAGAGAGAGAGAGAGAGAGAGAGAGAGAGAGAGAGAGAGACAGAGTGTGTGTGTGTGTGTGTGTGTGTGTGTGTGTGTGTGTGTGTGTGTGTGTGTGTGTGTGTGTGTGTGTGTGTGTGTGTGTGTGTGTGTGCATGCCATACAGTGTCACACGATTTATTGCATTAAATAAATGCCGTGATAATGCCTCAGATTTAAGTTAGAAGTTAACTAGCTTTAGTGCTGGTTACCTAGTTAAACTTCTTTTTTAATAGATAGATAGATAGATAGATAGATAGATAGATAGATAGATAGATAGATAGATAGATAGATAGATAGATAGATAGATAGATAGATAGATGCCAGCTACTCTCATTTAAAAGGAAAACTGTGGTGCTCCTGTGAAAAAAAAAAACATGAAACAAGAAGTAACACGACTGGATGGCCAGGGCTCTGATTGGTAGTGCGTTCGGGCATCACGTGTCTCGGGTCACGGTAGAGACTAAAGCCCCTATGCTGGGAGTCGCACGTGGGTGACGTTAGGGCCGGCCCTCTCCAGGCTCCCTTTTGTTGAACCATCAAACATAAGCTCCTTCTCGGCTCCCGAGGGCTTCAGAAGACAGCAAAGAGCACTGAATATTCTGCACACCGGCTGTAATCCTGGTTTGGCATCGTTACAAGAAGCCATGTCCAGGTCTTTCTATGTCGACTCACTCATTATCAAGGACTCGGTCAGCCCCACGCCTCAGCACACGGCGCAGGACTTCTTCATTCCTATCGGCATGCACGCGCCGGGTGTGATGGGTGTCCCTGCGGCGGCATGTCCGTCCCGGAAAAACGGAGCTTTCTGCGTCTGTCCGCTGTGCGTCGCCACGCATGTGCACTCGCCCCGGGCTGGGCTGCCTTTGCTGAAGGCTCCAGGATACCCGAGCGGAGATGCACCATACTGCCAACGGCTTGCACAGCATCACAACTCCGCGCCCGTCTGCACGCCCCCCGCCTACAGCGTCACTGATCCACGGAGATACCACTGCCTCTCCATAGGTAAGGCGGAGCAAGTGCTCTTTAACACACCTGCTTCTGACACACCTGTCCTACATATTCATTACAACCTTTATAACTATACATAACCATTAATAACTATAATAAACCCTTACACGTGCCTATGCATTAGATTTGTATTAATGGTTAGCAGTTTTATCTTTCTAAAGAAGTTCTATTTAGATCCTCTAGAATAAAAAGCTGCATCCTTAAGGTGCTAAACGAAGTATAATATTTATATGGTCACATTTGTGTTTTTCTTCTGCCTCAACTGTGCTTCATAATATTAACATCTTAATATATCTTAATATTATGTTCCCAATAAATCAAATACGAGCTAGTCGTTAGGAATAAACACATTACATGTTGTTTATATATATATATATATATATATATATATATATATATATATATATATATATATATATATATATATATATAGACAACATTCATAAATTACGACGAGACTTTGCTAATATTAACAAGTTGTGTTACCTTTCTTGATACCTGCAGGTGCATCGGATAACGGGCACGTTCAGAACGGAAAGCGCATGCGCACGGCCTTCACCAGCACGCAGCTTCTCGAGCTCGAGCGCGAGTTCTCCTCTAACATGTACCTGTCGCGCCTGCGCAGGATCGAGATCGCAACGTACCTCAATCTGTCAGAGAAACAGGTGAAGATTTGGTTCCAAAACCGGCGCGTCAAGCACAAGAAGGAGGGCAAAGGCGCACAGAGGAGCGCGCACGCCGGGTGCAAGTGCTCCGGAAACCACGCACCGTACCCGCGATCAGAGGACGAAGAGTCCCTTTCACCCGCTTCTGCCACGGAGGAGAAAGAGGGTTCGCCCATTTAACAAATAAGGACTCGATCTAGGACTATTCACTTTAACTAGCACTTAGACTTCCGTATGCACGGATCCTTGGACGTCTTCTAAAACCAGTAGATTCAGTAAAGTGGAGGTTTATGGTCTTATTTTCTCTGCTCATCACTTTTTCTATAATAATAATAATAATAATAATAATAATAATAATAATAATAATAATAATAATAATAATAATGCAAACTCCCTGGTGTTACATTTACTGCATTTACACCTATGTAACTGAATCACATCTTTTTTCTATTCGTGTCCATCTGAACCTAAACACTGTAGGTGTGCTTTAACCCTGAGGATTTTGCTGTTTGGTGTTACAACAAAAGTGACGTCTGGCCCAGACGTCAAAAGTGATTTGCTGGTGTGTCTTTTCTACCTAATACAAGCTTGCTGTGCTTGAAATGTCTGGCCCATTTGTAAAGAAAAGGGTGTAAATATTCTGGCGATAAATGGTGCTTTAGATATTTCCCTAAACTGTGATTTTTTCTGCTCATCCGAATTTTATGTTTACAATAAGCAAAAAAAATGTATATGTGTATATTTGTATTTATTTAAATAAAAACAACTGTACTTGCTTAATTACGCAGAGCTCACTTTTTTGTGCTTTGGATGTCTGACATAATAGACTATATCTATATAACAGTTTGTTTCTCTGGTGCAAATGTATGAAAATCTTATTGGGCTTTAATTCATGTAATAATAAATAATGATAATGATGAATAAATAAATAGAATATGTAAACGTATCAGGAAATTAGAACTATTAGATGCCCTTAATTAATGTTAAAAATTGTGGGGGAATTATCTGGATATGGAAGGGTTCTTACCTTTCCAAAGGGATTCGACAGGGAACCCTCTCTGATAGGGAACCGGGGGAGAGCAATGACTTATTAACGATTGCACTATAATAAATAAATAAAGACAACACTTCTGAAGAATATTCAGTGAACCACACAACAACAACATCATAGGAAGCTCTAGAAAATAGAATAACTGATATGGTGAGCTTAATTGAGGTTTAATTAAGTCTAATGAATTTATTTTCAGTTGTTAATTCACTATTTAAAAAAAAAACTAAATTGGAAATACAAATGGAAAATCTATACCCATGCCTATTGAATCACTAAACATACTGATATGAGAAATTAATAACCTCCTAAGATTTTCTAGAGCCGATATTATGTCAGATGTGCAAGTGACTGCTGTTATGTGAGTGAATTCATGTCACATTAAGAAACGCTTAAGGCTTAATGTTTTTATCCATTAAGTTAAAATAGTTCATAGTTATGTCAAATGAGGCCTTTTCATCTGTCTAAAATGAGAAGGAAGTTTTTATTTTATGTATGTTAATATTAAGTTTGTTCCCTAGCTTTATTTGTTAGTGTGTGGGCTCAGTCCGTTTATTCATTTAAATCTTATGCGCTGCCACGGCTTTTCCTGCCCTAATGGCGCACCATAGGCGCAAACAGTTCCTGTTTCATGAGCACAAAAGGCTCCTAGAAGTTTCTCTCCCAGAGTCCAGGTGATCTTGTCTATAATAGAGCCCCTGATCTCCGTACCCCCGTCCCGAATACCCCCCAACCACCCCACCCCACCCCGCTTTATGCTTGCTTTTCATCTGAACGTTGTCCCTCGTGTTAAGTTAATCCAAAAGGAGTTTAATTACGGTTTCTGTCCCACGTCGGGGTCGCTTATGTAGCAATTCCTTCAACACCATGGAAAAGGAGGGAAAGGGTGAGGGGGGTTGATGCAGGCTATGAAGAGCTGGCCAAAGGCTTTGACAGGTTAGATTGTCCTGCCAGGAACTCGCCTTTAGCCGGCGGACCCCCGACAGTGCGCCAAGCTCCGGGCCTTTTCACCAACCGTCTACTGGGAAAGAGAGAGAGAGAACGATTTAGTCACTGTTTCATTAGACCCTATTGGAACCTTTCAGCTCAAACTAAATGAAGGGGGCACGCTTGAAAAAAAAAACAGGTGGGGGACTACGCGGGAGGGACCAGATAGCAAATTAGGGAACGGTTAATTTAACTCGTTTTGCGTCAGAGTTTGGGATACATTCCTAATTGAGAAGGGAAGCAGGTGAAGTTGCAGTCCCACGCAGGTCCTTTCAGAACCACAATCAATAGACTCCTTTCACGTCCGGCTGGCGATCATATATTATAGTGGGAAAGCCACCTAATGAATATATATTGAATTTCCTATTAATCGAATTAGACTTCTCCTCTTGCAGGTGTGAGTGTGAAAGACCGTGGTCCTATTAAATGGCCCGACAATGAGGACACAGCCACCCGAGATAGTTTGATCGTTTTTTGACCCTGAACTATGAAACGGAGTATAGAGAGAACATGATGATGATGATGATGATGATGATTATGATTAAATATTACTAATGTTATAATAATAATAATAATAATAATAATAATAATAATAATAATAATAATAATAAGAAGAAGAAGAAGAACAAGGAGAAGAAGAAGAATAGTAGCAATAGTAATAAAAATGATAATAATAATAATAACAATAACAATAACAACAATAATTGTTATTGTTATTGTTATTGTTATTGTTATTGTTATTGTTATTGTTATTGTTATTGTTATTGTTATTGTTATTATTATTTGCAGATTTTATATACGAATCATGTTAGAGGTTTAGAAGCAAACAAGGCCTGTGTGGTTCATTTTCCATCTCAACCCCTGCGCTTCACCTGCACTTCTCACTTCATCTTAATGGCAAATGACTGCACGGTAGGGTGTGAATGTGTAGATGTCCCGGCATTTTAGCCATCAGTTTGAGCACCTGTTGTTTAGCACCTCAAATATTACAGAAATGCGACATATTAATCACTCTTTGTCTATTGAGTGCAGGACAATTACGCATAACAAAGAGCAATTAGGGTTTTTATAGCCGCAGCTGTGAGCTGTGAGAAGAACACCCAGACTTTGGGGCCCTTTAATAGTGTTTTTGCATGTCGCTAAAGATAAAAAAAAACTATGTGCAAAATGCATAATTCTAATTTAAATATATATAAAAAGATGCTCAAAACCAGATGCCCAGTATAAATTTATCAGGGAGTGCTTGGAGGGGATTAAAATGTAAAAACATTCTAAACTATAGATATAATGAATGTATTAAATCTCTTTCCTATTTACTCAATACGTATGACAGTGAGATAGATAGATAGATAGATAGATAGACAGATAGATAGATAGATAGATAGATAGATAGATAGATAGATAGATAGATAGATAGATAGATAGATAGATAGATAGATAGATAGATAGATAGATAGATCTAATGATCTATGTCATTGCTGTTATAATAATCCACTCTTCTAGAAAGGTTTTCCACTAGATGTTGGAGTGTGTCCATGGGGATTAGGTCTGGAGATCGCAGTCAGTGTTCCAGTTCATCCCAAAGGTGTTCAGTGGGGTGGAGTCAGGACTCTGTGTGTCACTTAAGTTCTTCGAATTGAGCATTCCTTACATAGACGCATCTAAAACTTTAATTTATATACTAGGCCAGTAAAAAAAAAAGCAATACAGCGCAGAGGCTCTTTAACGCATGGTGGAGCAACAGCCTTGCCTCAAGAGCAAATATGAAATGCACTTTAGCCAACCTGGCGCAATAAATAATTCGTCCATCATTCATGACAGCTACGTGACCACCAGCAGGTAAACAAACAGCCACACTTCAGATTGAGGCCCACGGGTGTGTACACACTCCACAGTACGCACCTGTCGCTCGGGTTCCACAGGAAACTCAGTGGGTTGTTTTTTTTGAGCAGCGACATGGACTCGCTGGATGGGTATTATGGAAGTTTCGAGCAACAGATCCATGATGGTGTGGAGCGAGAACCGCCAGCATGTCTTTACTCCCGGCGCACAGAGCAGGTACCGTATTTAGAGCTGCAAGGTAACATGGCACTTGAGAATCAGGACAGAGATTTGGCTCCCTATGAGCTGCCGTCCTGTCAGCATGCCCCCTCACCCGGGTATCGTCAGGCGGAAGGCCCGCAGGCTGATGCTTTCCATCTGAGGACCAATGAGACAACAGAACACTTGGCCTTTCCATGGATGAGAGCTTCAAGATCTCAAATCTGCCAGGCAGCCATGACAGGTACAGTAACACACTTTAGGATCACTTTAGAATCCTGAGTCATACATTTTAAATGTCCAAAGAGTATAAATTGTATAAGTGTATAGGGTTAAGGGTATAAATGTAAATGTAGGCATGACTGCAGGTGTGTACATTAATTCATAGCCGCAAAAGTGTAAGAAACATTTCTGGAATAATTTAATCGTTCACAACCGGTACTAAAACAACCATGCCAAGTTAAATGGCCCCTTAATTAGTAACAACTCCACACTGGCTCGATCACACAGATATCCTTACAACCACAGTCAGATATGGGAAAATCGTGATCAAGCGTTTCTAGCGTTTACACAAAATGTGTTAGTGCAGGCAAAAAAAAAAGGCTTGTTGATGAAAACGTACAAAAGAGAATAAGCAGATAGCAACCCCAATAATCACTATTTACATTTGTAATAAACAGAAAAGAATGTCAGAATCCACAATAAATTAAACCTTGAGGCAGATGAGCTACAACGGAGAAGCTATCGAAGATCAGATCTGATTCAAACTCCTGTCAGCCAAGAACAATAATCAGAGCGTACAATGGACGCAGGCTCACTGAAACTAGATAGCCGATGATTTGAATAATGTCATGTCACCAGCACTGATGGATCTCGATTTCTGCTCCAGCATGCAAATGGTAGGCTCAGGATTTGGCATTCACCACATAAATCCATGAAACCAACCTGCCAACAGTTCAGGAAGTATTAATACAGTATAATGATGTTGGTCATGTTGACCTGGCACATATTAACCGAGCTCGCTTTAAATTCCACAGCATTTCTGAGTATTGTTGCATCCCTACAGGGCCACAATTTACTCACGTTATAATGTTTATGATATTTCAAGTTGTCTTTAACTGGTTCCATGAAAATGACAGCGTATATCGATGGCCTCCAATGTCACCAGATTGCCAGAGCACCTTTGGGATTTGGTAGAGATTCGCAGCAGGAATGGGCCAAACATGGAGCACAATTTTATATCTCTACCAATTTTGTTGAATTCATGTCACAGGTCCTACAACTGGGAGTCATTCCTAGTATGTTTTATGTTGTTCCTATTATATAACAGTATTATTCCAGTATTAATTAGTTAAACACTGACTGATTACATTTATTCCTATAGCTATAAAATCAAAACTTGAAGTTAACTTGTTTAGGGTTGAGTTAACAAAAGAATAACTGTAATATCGTGTTATATTGCATGTGTGAACTCAAGTAAACAAGAGATATCGTGAACAGAAAAAAAGCATAACTAAAAACGCAATACAGGTGAAGTGTTTAAAAAGCACATGTGAAATTTATTTGTGATTCATATTCACATATAACTTTTCTCTAAGGAATGTGATCATTCATAAAATACAGTAGGTGCTTTGATATGCGATAAAGGTGCTAAATATTGTAAGCTCTAATTTAATTTGGTTATATCGAATTAATACAAACATTTTTTTTTGCTCAGTTTCAGTGACATTGCGCTTTGGGCTATGGGCTAAGTTCTGCCTGTCACTGCAATCAAAACCAATATTAAATTAATTCAAGCAGTGTTTGTTAGCTGTCTGAAAGACATTTGTTGCTGTGTCTCCCTGAAGGAGGGTTTCTGTGTGAAGACCCGGACGAGCAGAAGCGAAGCCGCACAGCATACAGCAGGGCACAGCTGCTCGAGCTGGAGAAAGAGTTCCTGTTTAACCGCTACATTTCCCGGCCACGCAGATACGAGCTAGCAACGAGCCTGAACCTCACCGAGCGTCACATTAAAATCTGGTTTCAGAACAGACGTATGAAGTGGAAAAAGGAGGAAGCAAAGAGGGGCAAAGACACACAGAACCAAGAGCTCCATGAACAAGCTGCTGACTAGACTGTAGCAACACGGCTCTAAAGAAGGACACCTTTATTTGAGACGCCGAAATCCTTGGTTTAACTATATTACAATGTAATATTTCTTAATGCGCCTAAACAGAGTAGCATAATTCCACTTCAGCTGTCAAAGTTTGGGCTTCAATCCCAAATAATGTATTACAGAATTCCTTTGTGTCCACATAAACATTGCTACACTTTAAGAGTTAAAAGGTTTGTTGACATCTGATAATCACATCTGAGGGGCATAGTCGTTATCACGTTTGCCTCACACCTCCAGGGTCGGGGGTTCGATTCCCGCCTCCGCCTTGTGTGTGTGGAGTTTGCATGTTCTCCCCGTGCCTCGGGGGTTTCCTCCGGGTACTCCGGTTTCCTCCCCTGGTCCAAAGACATGCATGGTAGGTTGATTGGCATCTCTGGAAAACTGTCCGTAGTGTGTGTGTGTGTGTGTGAGTGAATGAGAGTGTGTGTACTCTGCGATGGGTTGGCACTCCGTCCAGGGTGTATCCTGCGTCGATGCCCGATGACGCCTGAGATAGGCACAGGCTCCCCGTGACCCGAGAAGTTTGGATAAGCGGTAGAAAATGAATGAATGATAATCACATCCATGTGTACTTGTTGAATATCTCATTCCCAAATTATTCAACCTTTGTTGTTATAAATAAAGGACATATTTCTGTAATGGTTTTCCACTAGATACAGGAGCGTGTCTGTGGGGATCAGTGATCATTCGGCTACAAGAGCATTAGTGAGATCAGACACCGATGTAAGAGTGAGGAGGTCTGGGGTTCAGTCGGTGTTTCAGTTCATCACAAAGGTGTTCAGTGGGGTTGAGTCAGAGTCAGGGCTCTGTGCAGGACACACGAGTTCTTCCGCTCCAACCTTAACACACCATGTCTTCATAGAGCTCTATGCTTTGTGCACAGGGGCTCTGTCACGCTGGAACACTGTTTCATACTCTTAATTCCAGTGAAGGGAAATTGTAATGCTACAACAAACATATATAAAAATAAACAGTTGTATAATTTAACAATTTGGTAACAGTTTGAGGAAGGTCTATGATTAACCATAAAACATTTGGGTGTGATGTTCAGGTGTCCACATACTTTTGGTTTTTAATGTACAGTACGTACCTAAAGCTTGGTTTGAGTAAAATATCATGTTTACACATAAATTATTTAAATATTTGTACTTGTACGATAGAAAATATTGAGAAAGTTGTTGTAATAAGAAAGTATTTTACAGATATAGACATATGAAACTGTGGACTGTATTTGTAAGAGATAAATATGGAATATTTCTATTTTAAGAAAGTAAATCATAAAAAAAAAAAAAAAAAGTATTTGCCATGTGTGTTTTTGCTCTTGCAATCCAGTAGCTAGGCATGACTCACAGACATACCTTGCCCAGATATGAGCTCAGCTATCGCTTGGTTCAGGCTTTGACTCACATTCTATCTAATCTAACATTTTCTTTTTGTTCCTGCTTTATCCGAGAACACTGCTAGATATTACATTCTGTTTCAAGTCTATAGTAATGTTTATTAAATGGGTGTTGATCCTATAAGGTAGAATAAAATAGTATGTCTGGAAAAGCTGAAGCAGATTTCCTGGATCAGAGACCTTTGTCCTTCCACTACTATTTCTACATACGCTGCATCTTCCTGTTAAACTCATTATCAACATTTTAAATTGCTGTTAATGTTCAGATTATGTACGTCTGTTCTCACGTAGAAATCTGTTTATCCAACACAATCTTCTTTCCAGTATGTTACGGTATGTCACTGTCCATGGTCCCGGATACTGTCTCTGCAGCATAGCTCTGTTTCAGCACTCTTATTTACCTATATATTTATTCGATGTAAACAATTCTCCTGTTTTTACATTATATTTGCTTTTTTTTTGTTTTGTGTTTGTTTAAAAACTGTTCCTTTTCCCCTTTCTCTCGGTTTCTTAGGTTTTCTAGGCTTTATATTAGGACATTCGATATCTAGGAAGGCAGTACTCAATTATTTCTTAAATGATTAGGAGCTCAATTTTTAGCATGTACCTTTATGGTATGAGTTCATATCTATAATAGAAACTTCCTTCCTAAACTGTTAATTAGAGTGTCATGGTGAAGCGGGAACTGCTGAATTATGTTACCCATAAATCCTTAGTCAGATTTTACCCCTAATAAGTTCCCCTACTTTATTTCTGTGCTTTGTATGTTCGTCTGTTATTTTCAATTCGATTCCATCCGATTTTATTTGTATGGAGCTTTTAACAGTGGACACGGCAAAGCAGCTTAACAGAACCCAAGTTCTATTTAATATTAGTTA